>NW_021633377.1:0-41245 GCF_004799145.2 Neltuma alba
AGTTTTGGACGCAAGTGTAGAGCTAACACCTAAGCCAAGTGACTTTTTCTTTTTAGCTCACTTTGTTTAGCTTGCAGTATAATGCAGAATGCAGAAGTTCATCAAGTTCAAACATAAAAGCAGGGTTAGAACAAAAAAAGCTTGACTACTAATAGGGAAGAAATGGCTTTAAATCGTCTTATATTAACTGCTCTTTAAGATGTCTAAAAAAGAAAACCTCAAAATAATGAACTAAAGTATTAAACCATAACATCAAATATTCCTTGTTATTAATTTCTCCCCTGAATTTCATGAATACACAATGGGTATATGATAATATGAAGCTCGAACCAGAGAGAGATTTGAAAATGTTGAAGAAGACTGAATTCTGATCCCAGCAGAGTGAAAAAAGGCATTTGCTTGACGTTCATATTTTTTTTGCAGTGAGGTTGTACGGTTAGGTACAGAGGGTCGAAAAAGGTACCTGAATGGGAGTCCACCCACAAGGATCCGGATAGAGATCTGAGCCATTCCACCTATTTCCAACGAAGCCTTGTATGGTAGAGTAGAGAGCTTCAAGCTCTGTCTTCTCCATTGGAGCCGCTTCAAGCTCTTCTTGTCCAAAACAAGTTGCACCCAGAAAGCAAATAAAAGAGAACTAAAATCCCATGACTTGAAAACAGCATTGATGCTTTTCATGGTGTTGTATTTCAAGGTAAGAATATCAAGCACAAGAGAAACTCAAGATGGGAGGAGAATAAGTCGCTTGGCTTGAAACCAAGAGCATTTCTAGCTTGATGCATCACATCCCATGGCCATTTCACTTTCATGGCGCAGACAGAATTAAAATGGATGAAAAACAGGGGACTCAATCGCCCAAAATAGAAGTGGGTATCATGATAAATACCAACATAGGACCCTACAGAGTACTACTCTTGTTTTGGAGGACTCAAAGAGGAATCAAGAAAGAAATGAACAAGATCCTAAATTTTTGCTCAAAACTGAATAGGAAACAAAGGGAACGACGGCAACCCAAAAGCACAGAGGAGAAAACCTTACCTCTTTCCTTTTCTTCCTCCTTGTGTTTTCGGAAAAGCTAAGTGGGTATAAGCAGAGAGAGAGAGGACACAAAGCAAAATCAAAGCACAGTTCTCGAAGCCCCAAAAGGACTTAATAATAGTAATGACTCTAATAAGAACAGTGAAGCAGTAAAACTGAGAAGCCTATAAAAATGAAAGCGAAAGCTATAGGGTTGCCTTCTATATATACGGCCCTGCTCGCTCTGAAATTTGCAAACACCCCTTCTGATTACCACTCTGAATATGAGATAATAATTGTGGAAATTTAAAGTTTTGATGGCAAGGCAAGAGAACCAAAGGGATTGGTAGTTGAAGGGAATAATGGCTGCAGAAAAAAGATTAAAGGGTTGAAAATGAAAATGAAAAGGCTTTAGGGTATAAAAACGGAAGATGAGAGAAGAATGGTGAAGAAGGAGGAGGAGGGGACCATTATCCATGCAAAAAGAAATGATGCATGGTGCATGAAAGACAAATGATCTGATTTTGTTCGGTAGCATGCTTTTGTGGGGTGTGGGGGTTTTAACAGTTCTCTGAAATTTCAGCAACAAAAAGGACGTGAGAGAGCGCAAGCACTGTGCTTTGAAAGCTAAAGCTAACCATATTGCTTTGGTTGCACTTGCTGCCTGTAGGCCTGGACCATTTCTTGTACCTCTATGCCTTTTGGCTTTTTTTCTCTCTTCGTATTTTGTACCAAATCACATATTTATGGTACCTCGCATCACAAGAAGTACACCTTTTTTTTTTATGACATTTTGGGCCATGAGGTATCCATGATTTTCGAATCCTAAACATTCCGACTGATACGAATCAAACATTGTAAGATCACTTCGTAGGGTAGCAAGCTTATTACAACAAAATTTAACGTAGCTGTATACAACAATGTACACATTATTTTATGTGATATTTCAATCAATCTTTTTCTTCGAAAAAACAAAGGATTGGGATATGATAAACTTCACAATTCAACGTGTTTTTTAAAAAAAAAAATTTATACAATTAAATATACACAAACACACGAAATATGTTAATGTTAGGACACTATCATTTTGACAATTTGCCATTAACAATGCATTATGTGTTTGATGTAAAGTTGTTAAGTAGACACTACCAAATTGAACTGAAAATTTTCAATGGCTATTCTGATTTGCATTCACTAAACTAGCCTTTTCATATAAATTTTTGTTTTGTAAACTGAGCCTGAAAAGTAACAAACGTTAGTTAGAACAAAAAAAAGTTTGTTTTTTCTAAAACTCGCAAAGGAATTCAAATATATTTTTTGAAAGTCAATTATATAAGTACTCACATATGATTCATCAACAAAGTCCTTGCATAAATAACTATTGATAGAATAGCAACATATCAGCGTATAACTTGATGCATTTTTTCTTGCATAATTTAATGTGAGTCTAATTTATAAATAATACTGTTTTCGGTCCTTAATATAGACCCAATTTTGAGTTAGTTTTGGTTCTAAATATAAGACCAATTTTTCATATTTATCAGTTTTCTCTAAATTACCCCTATGGATTCTCCCTCAACCATAATCAATAAAAGATGGAGAGTGTATAAGAAAGATGATGAGAGTGGTATTAAGAAAGATGATTATGGATTTTAGGAAAATGTGTTACTTTTCTTATAATTAACTACTACTTACCTCTTCTTTAATTTAATCAAATTAGTTAAATAGATCTTATATTAAGACAAGAGAGTATAAAGTTTTATAAGTTATTGATATAAGATCTATTAAAAATGGCATCAGCCCGACTATCTAATTCAAATTCAGTTTTTGCGTGTTTAATAGGCATGTTGTAATGAAATTAGATGAATTAATGTTAATCCAAAGTTTATAATGAGTTTATTTTTTTGCCAAGGAGTTTGTATGGATCAAGTTGAATAATCATTTGATGAATTTATTCATTAGAGTATATATTTTGGCCAAAGATACCAAGGGGGAAAAAAAAAGACACAAGAAGAATTGTTAGGAAAATCTATCACACCCCACTTTTATTATTTTTAAACAAGTTGAGTGTAATTTTTCTTTAGCTATATCATATGTGAATGTTTTTTATTTCGCACATGATTAAAGATGAAACTAGTTTAGGTGCTTATATCTAAGATGAGAGTCCAAAACTCATATTATTTGAGCCGTTCAGATCAGATATGAACGGTCCACATTTATTTTTTAAATAATTATTTAATACATATAGAATCTAAAATAAAAAAATCTTTTTATTATCACATTTTAACATATATTTTTTATTTAAAAATAAGTAACTAAAAACATTAAAGATGGCCTGTTCAGATTTGATCTGGCGGTCCAGAAGAATTGAGCTGGTGCTCACAGTTTTGATCAAAGATAAATTACATACAATAATAAAAAAAAAACACTACACCTGCCAAAGATAGATTATGCTTGAGTCATAAATAAATTTCAAATTAATCTAACGAAAGATATTTCAGTAACTTTTTTTTTTTGCAAGTTTGAAGAGATTAAAATAAAAAAATTATAAAATTATAATCGGATAAGAAACAAAACAAAAGAAGAATGGTTACAGAAAGTCTCTTTCACGCCACATTTGTCATTTTGATAATTAAGGGTTAATAATATGATTAGAAAAGTATACCAAATCAGTAATAAGTCACAAGTACCCAGGCTCATTCACCCCTCAAGATGTGCAGATAAACTTTAATCATAGAATATAGGCATATAGGCTGTAGGCATAGGAGGAGGACCACACTGCAAATAAAATTTATAGAGGAACATTGAATCATAAATATCTTCAAAAGCCTAAGACCCATCCACTTGCCGCGCATTGGAGGCCTAACGCCCATAGCCTCATACGTCTTTTTCTAACCCCGCTTTGTATTCTTCTTTTATTCAATCACCAAACCCTCCTCTGCACTCACCCCACCATCCGCAGTAAACATTCATGTCAAATATAAAAATTAGATAATTAATTTATAAAAAATATTAATTAGATTAGCTGTTTAAAATAAATAATTATTATTTTTTAAAATATTTTTATTAATTATGTACCTTAGATAAAAATTCTTTAACATGTGTAGTTATTACATGGACTACTTTAAGAAAAAGTAAATAAATATAAAAGATAAGATAGACTGAGATTTTTATATTTAAAACAAAATTAAATTTATAATTTACTCTTATATTTGGAGCAGGTAGTGTGCTATAAAAACACGTCTTGGATATATATATCTCAATAATATCAGTAAATCAATAAAGGGTAAATTATACTCTTAATCTTTTAACTTTATATAAAATTTTAATTTGATTCCTTAATTTTGGTCAAAAAATTGATTCCTTAATTTTAAAAATTATATTTTTAGCCATTTAACCTTAAAAACCATGAGGAAAAAAATGATATTGAGATATTAAATATTAATAAAATGTTCTTAATGTTAACATATTAAGTTTAATTTTTAAAATAATCATCATTGTTACAAAAAAAAAATTATCATCTAGAATTAACAATTTATTATTTAAATATTAAAAAATATTTTTTTAAAGTTGAGGATGAAATTGAATTTTTATGTAAAGTTAAATGTATACTTTTACCATGAGTAAATTAATCTCCTGATCAGTTCATGCATAGTTTTAAAAAAAGTTTTTGAAATAATAAAATTTACAGTAAAATGTTCAAAAAATAAAATTAATCTTAAAAAATAATTTGTGGCATTGTGGGAGGCGATTTCCGTTAGAGGGGACTGGAGGTGCTGCCGGCGGGAAGCAAGGCTGAAAGCCAAGGTTGGAGCGTCCCCTTGAGCGCGGTCGCGCGAAATGCGCCACGCACCGTGTGCCACGTACGTTTACGCTCGTACCTTTGCATTGCAATGCCAAAACAATGGGCATCACAAGTGGCAGTGCCACATATTTGGACAAAATTAATTTTTATTTTATCTAATTTCTATAATTAAGAGTTAGAATAAAAATCAGTTAGTATAATGATATTTGGATTAACTTTATAAAAGTCAGTTTGATAAATTAAAACTTATTTAGATAAGTAATAAAAAAAATTAAATTTAAATATAAAATGACTGAATAGAGTATCGTTTTCCTTCAAACTAATTTGTTTGACTTATAAATTGATTTGTAATATAATGATACACATAAATATTTTATAAAGATTATGCAACATATGATACAATTAAATAATTTATTTAACTTTATTAATCTCTTTAAAATAGTTTATTGAGTCTTATATTAAGGACTTGAGATAATTAGTGTAACGTCCCAAAATTTCTAACCCAGAAATGACATCACACACCCTGATATCTTAACATGATTAATGAAGGAATTGGGGTTGACCAAGACCAAGTGAGATAAAAAGATAGATAAGCAGAAACAATTAAAGAATGAAAACTAAAAAATGATCAAATTGTCATTTTTAAATGATTGGTCTATAAAGGACATTATTATTATTAGTGTCTGAAAATCCTAAAAATTTTCAGTGAATCATGAAAAATAGAATTAATACCGTAGAACGGTATTTGAGGACTAAGAAGTAAATACAGGTTGAAAATAATTTATAAAAAATATTTTAATTATTAATATTTTGGTAGGCTAAATTAGGGAAAATTGGCCAATGTGAATTATTAAAAATACCTAGAGATCTTAGAATTATAAAAAATTAAAAAAAATCATTTAGGAATTATGGAGATTCATAAAATTATTTCCAACCCTAAATGATGAGGAGATTAGCTTTATTAAATTTAAAGCTAAATTAATATCGGGAGATTATCGTTTTTTTGGAAACAGCAATTTGGAAACAGCAATTTAAAGAGTTAGGAAGGAGAAAAATCATGAAATTAATTAGCAAAGTTTCCTTTACTGAGATATAATTAATGATGATCCGATATAAGAATATGAAATATTAGAATTTTTTGGCTATCAGATAAAATAAACCAATATTATATTAAGATTCAGTGGACTGTCAGGACAACTGAGGTGATAAAATTTTTGACAAAATGTCAAGGACATATGTCATGCCCAAACTGGCCAAGAAAGAGAAAAAGAAAAAGAAAATAATAATCAAGTTAGATTAAGATAACTATGGTTAAGTCATCTTCCATAAGATGTTGACACATGGCAAACATGGTTCATTGGATGGTTAGGATTTAACCATCTATCTTTGAAAAGTCAAAAGCTTCTAAAAGGGTAATTAGCCAAGTTAATCAAGGAATCAAGAGAGTTAACCTTGATTAAAGCCTAATTAATCTTAATGGATAAGAAGAGATGACATAAACCCTAATGAGTCACCATCCAAGTGTCAATATGTTAAGCCATATAGCTTGAGATTTGTACATTTGGAAAGAGGTAAAAATTAGAAGGCCAAGATCAAGTCTCATGCAAGAAGGGCATGTGTGAAATTAATGGAAATATGAAGCCTATAAATACCCCCACATGTTTATTTCGTGCAAGGCCATTCAAGTAGGAAAATTCTTGCAAAATTTCATTTAGAGAGAGAAAAAGAAGAGTTTTAGGGAAAGGAAGTCACTTGGAAGTAAGGTAAACTTCTATAACTATTCTATTTCAAGTTATAATGGTTATATGTTGGTTTTATGTTATTTTGATGATGATGAAAAGTCATTTTCCTAAGAAGAAGTGCTGCCCAAATTTCATCAAAATGGATGGGAAGGGATTGGATTTTCATAAAACTTATATGATCAATGGATTCTACATGAAAAATTATATAAGAAAGGCCCAAGAAAGTTCAAAAATCAAAGCTAGAAAAATAAACCCTAAAAATCAAGAAAAAGGGGTTTGGGGGGTTGGTATGTTAAGTTATTAAGTTGGAGTTGTGATAATGCTTAATGTTGTGTCATTGGTTGCCTAATAGGCTGTACACAACAAAGGGGCAAAGATCTATTCAGAGGAAAAAATTCAAAAGGAAGGAAAGTATTCAAGGTAGCTTTGCAATCCATTATATTAGAGTGTCACTTTACTTTGTATGATTATGGCTATATGTTTTGCTAACTTGTTATGCTATGAGGTGGATGAGAATGTTATGTTATATGATGTTGCCTCCATGCAATTTATGCCTTGGCTTATGCTATGGTAAGTGCCATGAATATTTATGATGATATGTTCTTGCCATAGCATAAACATAAAGTTAAAGTATGTATACATGTAGCTTGATTTACAATGTATCGTGTGATCTTGATAATGTATGCAATTGCTACTAAAATTCTCTAAGAATCTTACCCCAATATTTAAACAAATCCTATCGCCTTCAACATCTACGGGTAAAGAAAGGGAGTTGGCTCTTATTTGAAGAGATACTAAGCCATAGCGACTTTGTATGGTTTTGAACCTTTCTATTTTGGAAGAATGTAATGATAAGTATGCTTTAAGTTTCCGATAGTATGATTAAGGTTAGAAGTATACAAGTATGATTAGAATAGTCCAAGCATGTTGGAAATAGTTAGTATAGTTAATGAGAGTATGTTATGATGGTAAATAGTCAATTAAGTTAAATTACCCTTTTAAGGGGATAAAAAGTCAACCAAAATAAACCAAAATTTGACCAATGATCATTTGAGTAAACGAGTGAGTTAGGTTATGAAATTTGGTGAGCAAAGAGATCTGATTTTTCTTTAAATTTTGCTCTTTTAATGAGAGATCTGATTTTGAATCGAGCAGAAAGTTATGCCTTTCAAAATTAGGTAAAGATAAGGTAAAAATAAAAAAATGACTAAATGAACAATAAATTTTCAAAAAAAAAAAAAAACTGGGCTTGAATTTCAAGGCAATCAGTCTATAAACTACTTTTCTCAAAATTTTATCCAAAGAGCTTTTTATAGAACTTGAAATTACTTGATTTCGATTTTTCTATGATTAGTTATGAATTTTCAAAGTTTACCACATTTTAGGATTATAGTGAATAATATCTGAAAAAGAAAATTTTCAAACTTGATTTTTCATAACTTGTAGTTTTCAAAAATGATACCAAATGCTTCTGCATGGCAAGTTAATTGGTATAAATTTAAGGTGTGACATATAGCATATGTACTACCTCCAATCCTAATTATAAGAGCTAATTAACTAATTTGATGAATTAAGGAAAGAAGTTAAGTTAATTAATGTAACAAATAGGGTTTGTCTTTCCTAAAATATCCTTACTAATCAAGTGTATTGGCTAGAATTACCATTGTTAGAAGGATTATTTTGAAAAAATACATATATATGAGAGACAAAGTGGATTGGAGTCTTATATTTAGGACGAAAATAAAAATCAAATAAGGTCTTATATTAAGGATCGGAGGAGATAGTATATAATTTGATAAATTCAAGAAAAATAATAAATAAAAAATAATTAAATTATTACTAAAAATCAAATTATTAGATTAAGATGGGACCCACTTAAATACTCTTTATCTTCTTTTCATCCCTATTGCTTTTCTCTCTCCATGCTGGCATATACGGAAGCTCAAAATTTCATCGTCCTACTCTAACTAAGGCATAAAACCAAACCAAACCACCAGTTATCTTCAACTAAGATCCAAAGGTCAGTTTCACATATTCTCAAATACTTTTGGGGCCATCAACGCTGATCCAAACACACCATTCGAGTGGCAAAGTATTTTGAAACACATTTTTTAATTTTAATTTTATTTTTAAACATATTTTGACATGTCAAAATATTACAAAAATGGTTAAAACAATCATAAATTAATCAGCATCACCTATTTGTCATTTCAAAATTCAAAAAAGTATTTTTTTTTTCCTTATGCCTGAGCAAGATATTTTAAGGCCAATCCTTCCTGGTGATCACTTTGGACCGGGCCAAAATACGGGGAATTTGAAAAAATAACTGGCAGGTGATTGGGCCCTATGTGTTGTCAATTGGGCCCAGCGGGTATTTTGGAAATACTCTGTCGGAAGTTGAAACCCATAAGTAATAAGGAACTTCAAAAATGAATGACTAATGTCATTGGTTTTTTGTTCCTCTTCAAATGGGTACATGAACTCAAACCAGCAGATCCTAGCCCAGTTTATATTTCATTGCTTTCACACACAGCGTGCACACACATAGAGCTGGTAATAGGGTTCAACCCGCCAACCCGTTAAAAATAACGGGTTAGGGTTGGCTAAAAGCCAACTCGTCAGTAAACGAATCTTTCTAACCAGCACCGTCAGGCCTGCAACCCGCCGCGGGTTAGCCCGCCAACCCGCGGGCTAACCCGCATATATATATTTTTTGTTTTTAACATTTTAAAAATTATTATAATTGTATTATTATATATGATATTATGTCTAAAAAATTAAAAAAAACCTATATAATTTATTTGGTATTTCCAATCAAATATTTCAAGAAAAAAATAAAAATATCATTATATTTTTTAAATATTGAATTAAAAAAATAATATTAAAAGATTAAAAAATTAAAAAAAAAGTAAATAATTATTGACGGGCCAACCCACCAACCCACCTTGGAGGGTTAGGGTTGGCTAAAAGCCAACCGCCTTCAAACAACGCTTTCAACCCGACCCATATGAGTTGAACCCGCCACGGGCCAACCCGCAACCCGCAGGTTGGCCTGTATTACCACCCTACACACACAGACACAAACTCTGAGTGGGCATATAGCATTTTTGAAGGGGTATGAGAAAGTGGAGAAAGAAAGATGGAGAGAGATAGAGAATCATTATCTTAATGTTTTACACACACACACTATTTTTTTTTTTTTGACCATCACACGCACACTATTACTCTTTCAGTTTTTAATTACCAATCTAAATAGCTAATTTACACAATTGTTGTTATTTGGTTATAAGACCCTAACTTCCACAATTAGCATATTAATTTTTCATAATTTATTTATGTTTACAATTATTTTTTTTAATCTAACATAACATCAATCAATATTGATGATATTTTAGATTTGGATTTGCCCCCGCAAGTAAATCTAGTCATGGCCAAGAAGTACATTGCTGTTGGACTCTATCTCTCTGATCAGGACGGACGAGTCCAAATATGCTGACGTGGGCCCTTATCATTTGTTTTCATTTCCAGATCGAAAATATAAATATATTTACCAAAAAACCACAGGATTCAGATATTATCAATGTTCATATTTCATTCGCGAGGCGATGAACCGATTGTGAAGCGTTAAACCTAAGAGCAAGACAATACCCAAACCTTAACCCTAAGGCGTGCCACAATCATTCTTGGTTTATGATTTGATTGATTTGTTGGCTTCTTTAATTATGGCATCCGAGAGCGCTTCTCGATCTAGTTCTGCCGCCGATTCTTATGTTGGCAGTTTGATAAGCTTGACCTCCAAGAGTGAGATCAGATATGAAGGCATTCTATACAATATTAACACCGACGAGTCTAGTATGGGCTCATAAACGGTATTTTCTCTTTAATTCTTGTGAGAATTTGTTGCCGATTTCATCTGGGTCTGATTTGTTTTCAACTCAATTTGGGTTCATCAATTTTAGATCTATGAAGTTATGGCTGATGTTTGTTTCTCGTTTTCAGAATTATTTGTTTCTTTTTCAAACCTGGTTTATGGCTAAGGGCAGTGACTTCTTGCTGTAAACGAGGGTTTTGACCTTTTTCTTTTTGTGTATTTGCTTTGAAAAATTGTAAGAGGTCTAACTGTATTTCACTGGCATTCCGGTTGCATGTTTTATGATGAGCTGATGGGCTTTGTGCGTGAATTTGATTTGGAATGCGTGTCGGCTGCTGTGGCGGTTTCGTTTGTTTGTGACTTAGTGTTGGGAAGTCTTTTTCATAACTAATCTAGTTTCGGAGGGTTTTGTCAGTGTACTTAATCTCGCTGGTCAGTGAATGATGAACTTGTGCACTTATTAACTCCTTTATCATTTTGGTCATCTCTATTTGATGCTTGCGTCTATGACTTGCCGTATTGATCGGAATATGTGATTACTAATATACAATGGAAAGTGAAGGTGCTGGCTAACTCAGCTGGTGAAGTCTTTTCGATTGGTAGCAGGCATTAGGAATTGAATTTGGATTTCACCCGAGTCGGAGGGAGTGTTATCTCTAGTTCAGTCACTTCAGTGACCCGCGCTAATGGTCTGTAAACTGATTTTAAAAATTTAAACTGACATTGGCGTATGAAATAATTTAGAGTTAGTGTTTAATTATATTGAACCTTTTCCTTTCTGTTAGTGTATAAAATTGGAAGTGGAACTTTATGAATTTCATTTGAAGTTCTGCCATTGCTTCAGGCTTCAGCTCAGCCTAAGAAGCAGCCGTTTAAAGAAAACAGTGCTTTCTTATGGAATATCTAATTCCGTTGGTTTCTTTCTTTCTTTCTTTTATCAATTATAATCAATCATAGCATGGGTTATGTGATTTCTTCATCACTTTCGTGATTCCATTCTAAGAAGCATGAATGCACCCTAGGCACAGTCACATAAGGATGTTGACATGGCACCAAGATGTCAGTTGGACTCTCTATTAGAAATGTATGGTTTTATAGGTTCTATCCATGCAAACAAACTGTCTGTTGATGGTTGATTGCTTGTCTTGCTGCCTGAGTTAATTTGGGAAAAAACCATAATTCATCTGTTTATTTTAATATCCATGCTTATAAAGGGATGCCTCAATGATTGCAAATAAATTAATAAATAAAATAAGAAAAGTTAATGGCTAATTAAGTGGACACACATGTTTTGCTGTTTGCTTTCATATTTGACAAGCGGCGTTTTGTTTAGTGGATGACAATTGGTGTGTATAACTACGTGGAAGGATTTATTTTACCAATTTGGATGTTTGTGGCTTCAATACTGTTGGCTTGTTTCAAGAACTGCATGCCACTAAAGACTTATTCATATGTTTATTGGTGTAAACAACTATTGTGGTCTACTTACTCTTCTAGTTCTGTGAGGCAGTACGATCATTTGGAACAGAGGGGAGGAAAAAGGATGGCCCACAAATTCCTCCTGGCGACAAGGTGTATGAGTATATACTGTTTCGTGGGAGCGACATCAAGGTATCCCAAGGAACACATCAATATATATAATATATATATATATATGTATTTTTTGAAATCATCGTGGTTTTAGGTTTTTATGGGACAAGTATCTTGCTAATGGTGTTGGAAATTCTTTGGTGTCATTTGCCCAGAGAGGCATGTCATTCATGTGACTTCGACACTACATCATTTTTGCCAATCCAGATGCCCTAATCTTTTCATAAAAATTTTGTGACCCAAGCTTTGTTTAGAAGTTACTGCCTGCGGACTTTGAATAGTTCTGTATATTATCACGAACCTTATCAGCTGATATATATGCTATTCTTTTCCTGCACAGGATTTACAGGTTAAATCTTCTCCACCTGTACAGCTGCTCCGCCAATCAACAATGACCCTGCTATTATTCAGGTAAATGAGATGTTTTTGATGTACACAAGGACCAAGTAACAGTAAATGTCCCCTAAAACTATGAAATTGCTCTTGCAGTCTCACTATCCTCGCCCAGTCACTACATCTGCCAGCTTACCTTCATCTGGAAGTGGGCCTTTGAATGATCTTAATTCTCATACAACTCAGCTTGGAATGCCTGGGTCAAATTTTCAGGGGCCCTTGCCCTTGTATCAGCCGGGAGGGAACCCAGGATCATGGGGAGCCTCACCAGCTGCCCCAAATGCAAATGGTGGTGGTCTTGCTATGCCAATGTATTGGCCAGGATATTATGGTGCCCCAAATGGCCTCCCATATATACCCCAGCAATCTTTGCTCCGACCACCTCCTGGCTATCAATGCCTTCTACAATGCAGCAGCCAATTCAGTATCCTAATTTCAACCCTGCTCTTCCGACTGGATCTTCAACTTTGCCAGAACTCCCTCCATCTTCAGTCTCTGCCAGTTCTAGTTTGCCTGTTGTAACATCTGCGTCTTTACCATCACCAAATCTGGCATCAACTTTACCTCCTGTACCTTCTGCTACATTAGCTTCTGAAACTTTGCCTGTATCAGTGCCAAACAAGGCACCTGCTATTTCACTTGTGGCAGCCACACTCGCAGCTAACCTACCATCATTGACTCCTTTGGTTGCCTCCAGTCCAGACGCAAATGCTATAGTGCCACCAATCTCCAACAAACCTAATGCAGTTTCAAGTTCAAGCTTGCCATATCAATCTGTATCCCAACTGGCGCCTCCCAATGTTGGGACAACAAGTTCTGTCCGTACAGAAACAACAACCCCTTCTCTGGTAACACCAGGTCAATTATTGCAGTCGGGACCAACAATAATTTCTTCGTCTAATTCTGTGCAAACCTCCCATAAGGATGTTGAAGTGGTTCAGGTCTCATCAACATCACCTCCAGATCTTATTGTGCCAGTTTCTGCTGAAAATCAACCCCCAATACTGCCATTGCCTGTGACTTCACGGCCTACTCACAGGGTATTCTTCCTTGCTCTCTTTGTTTTGTGTGTACAAAAATATATGCAGATAGAATTTGGTCTTCCATGTGCTTGTATGTTTGGATGCCATGGTAGGCCTTTCGGAGACTGGAGAATTGTTACTGATCTGGATTATCTTTTTGTCTTCTCTGGCTACTTGATTAAACTCTCACTTTGAGCTAATATAGGCAGGTCATACTGTGTATTATGTTAGCTGGTTCTTTCAAATTGGTAATTTATGGATTTTTTTCAGTTCAAATTCTCCCTCCCCCCTTCCTTCTCCATTGTATTTTGTCCTCCTGTTCTGTGGTTTGAATTCAAAGTAGGATTTATCTGGATTGATTTATGGTTTATTTGCAAAAGCGGTGGCTGATATGGGCCACTTTTGATGTATTTGTTTTTACTTAAAATTCGGACTTGTTTCATCATATGTAGTATGGAAATATGACTGCATGAGCATTTTTATCACATCGAATTTTCTTTCCATTTCACCCTGTTATGATTTCAAGGACTCTGACAATTTGGTTGCACTTTCTTCAGCCTAGTGGAGGCGCTCAAAGTTATCATCATCATAATTATGGTTACAGGGGTCGTGGAAGAGGAAGAGGAACTGGGGTATGCTGCTTGATCTACTGTTTAATTTTTGCTAAATTGGGGATAACTGACCTTATGCGTGTATAAGTTAAAGCTTATTGGAATACTTGAAGCTTTTAAAAGTGGGGATCTCTTATTTTTAGTTTGAAGTTTGTACACCACTGCCCCTTTTTGATTATGATGTGACATTTTCCGTTACTAGCGTATCGAATCAATGCTTACAATATTTCTTGACATGGCTGTGAGATCTTTAATAGTTGAGTTATTTTTGTATTTCCCGTCTTTTAATGCTTGTTGAGCAATTCAGATGACATGAAGGAAAATTATGGTAGATCTGCATAGGGGTTCTTTCACTATTTTGAACTTTATTTGTTGGTTTAAATTACTGATATTTGTGAGCGTGTGCCTTTCTGCATGGGATTATAAAAGTTGAAAATGATGATATTTGCAGGGTCCACGCCCAGTCACAAAATTTACCGAAGATTTTGATTTCATGGCGATGAATGAGAGGTTCAATAAGGACGAAGTATGGGGTCATCTTGGTAAAAGCAAGTCACATTCAAAAGAAAAAGATGGGGAAGAAAATATTAGCGATGAGGATGATATTCAAGATGGATACAATGGCGAAGAACCAAAAATGGATGTCAAGGTTGGTATGCACAATATATTGCATGCAACTTGAAGCTTGGTGGTTCTGTCCGTGTGTTAAATAATTGTCATCGCTTTTCACCAGAAAAAATAATGGCCATTGCTTGATTCTGCTTTTCATGATTTACGCAGCCTGTTTACAATAAGGATGATTTCTTCGATACAATATCTTGCAATTCGCTTGACTATGATCCACAGAATGGAAGGACTAGATATTCTGAACAAATTAAGATTGATACTGAGGTAAAGTGTATATTGGTTTGACTCTTTTTTTTTTTTTTGGGGAGATACAGTATTCAATATATTTTTCTGATTCTGATGTGTGGTGCAGACATTTGGTGATTTTATGAGGCCTCGGGGTGGTCGAGGGGGCCGTGGCCTGTTACGTGGTGGTCGTTCTAGGGGTGGTTATTATGGGAGAGGATATGGTTATACACCAAGAGGTAGAGGACGTGGCATGTTGGGTCGTCCTTAGGTGGCTTTTTATGTTTTGAGTTTCGTGGGCAGAAGTCACTTCCTAAAGCAGCAAATTATCTAGAGGCTATGCTGCATTTTCTGTTTTCTCCGGTTTGTTTTTCCGCTCAATAAGTAGGACATTGGCTTAGCTCTTCATTTGCCCACTTTTGTTACCCTGAATCACCTGGCTGGATGGAAAAAATTCTACACCATTTTTATTTTATTAGTGAATCAAGAAGGTAAAAGGTTAGACTAGTTTCTTTGCAATATATGTGTTGTTAAGGAATGTAAGCAAATCAGCCCAGAATTATTTTGCATTGTAAATGCGAGTCACTTTTTTTAGGCATGCGATAGAGTCGTGACAAATTTTTTGCCCTTGTGCTAATGACTGTATTTATGGAAAATTTGTGAAGTAGTAGGACATGCATGTGCGTGCTTAGGCTTTACAAATATTTGACTTCCAATATAACACGTAATTTAATTACTCACTTTGTAGCTTTTAGCAAAAAAAAAGAAAAAAGAAAAAAGAAAGTATTAAGAATGTTTTACCAACATTTAAGAGAAGGTCATCATTTTATGTTTTTGGTAATGTTTCTAGGGTTAAAAACTATGTATATGTTTTAAAGTTAAAAGATCAAATTGAATCTTGTATAAAGTCAAAGAGGTAAAATATTTCTATTTTTAGTATATATACTTTAATTTAATAATAAGTCCGAAAAAGTAAGAATAGTAAATTAGGAGTAAAATTGGAGGTTCATATAATATTTAATTAGGAGATTTATCTCCAGGAAAAGAATACTTACAAATAAGGGGTGAGGGGTATCGTTCTACTGAATTCCAAAATATAATTGGCATGTTCAGTCTCACTGTTTTTGAAGACGGGTTGGTGTCCTACAAATAGACAGAACTTACGTGAAGGCACATGTTTAACCGAAACACAAATTGGAGAGGGCAAGCATGGTCCAGAATGGTTATAACACTGATTCCTGGCACGACCAGCCAATTGAGATTGACAATTTAAGCTTTCACCACTAAAGCCTAGGCCTTCTGGTTTCCATAAAGGGGTCAATTGAAAGGCTTATTTCCATATCGATGTCAGATTTGAAGGTGGACAAGTTATTTCTTTCAGATAGTGGGCTTCTTACTCGTCAAGCTTCTGCGGTGAGAATGTTGACCTTCGTTTTGAAAGAAAAAAACAGTTGAAAAGAACACAAATATTAACCAAATCCACTTATTCAAAATACATCCAATGCACGCGTTTACAAAACTTTCAAACAAATGGAAATGTGAAAATGCATCTACCGTTAATCCAAAACAACTGGATGGTTATCCAAATTTCCCCCTTTCTATAACAGACCGGGAAGCTCCTGACCCACGCAAAATTCATGTTTGACTAGCCAATAGATTTAATAGTCTAATAACAGAACTTAGCAAACACATCCTTATACTTATGCAGACAGACAGACAGATAGATTCAAAGCCAGATTCTTCACTAGGAAGTGCCAAGAAGGGGATCAATCCTGTATGGCGTGGGAATCAAACACAAATTATTTTTCCTTCTAGCTGTAGTGGCAAATGTTTCAGTCATGTCTAAATCTTCAGGTTTCACTCTATTTGGGAATTCCCAATCAAAGTAGCACAATAAGCTGGCTAGAGGAAGCTCAATACTTGCTAAACCAAATGAAATGCCTGGACACATTCTTCTTCCTGCTCCAAAAGGGATGTACTCAAAGTTTGTTCCTCTGAAATCAATGTCAGAATTGCCTTGGAACCTCTCTGGTATAAACCTCTCAGCATCATACCAATATTTTGAATCTCTTCCGAGTGCCCATGCATTTATTATAACTTGAGTTTTGACGGGTATCTCATATCCATTAACCTGACAAGTTTCTCTGCATTCTCTTGGGATCAGTAAAGGAACCGGTGGGTGTAGCCTCAAAGTTTCTTTGATTACTAATTTTAAGTAACTAAGTTGCATCACATCACTATCATGAATTACTTTCTTTCCTCTAAAAGCATTTCTAACCTCAGCTTGTGCCTTTTTCATCACTCGTGGATTGCTCATCAGTTCTGACATAGCCCACTCCAATACAGCTGCTGAAGTATCAGTTCCACCACTGAACATATCCTACATTAATTATGCACAGAAAGTGATCGTTAACATCATCAAACCACTTGCAGATTCATAGTTAAATAAGGAAAGTATAGTACTAACCGAAATAACAGCTTTAATGTTGTCAGTTGTAATCGGGACATCAAGGCTTTCACTTCGCTGAATTCGTAAAAGAACCTGAACAAGATTTTCTTCTTCCAAGGCACTCTCATCTCCTCCTCTCATATGCTTCTTTTGATTCTCTTGGACAATGTCCTCTAAAACCTTGTCAAATTTCTTGTGAATCTTCATCAGCTTTGTGTTCATTCCAGTCATGAAATGAATAAGTTTCAGTGAAGGAAATAAATCAGCAAATTGAAACCGTGCCAATTGTTCCAATGCTGAATGGAGCAATTTCACAAGCTCTTCACCATCTTTACTTTTGTCTCCAAATGCTACCCTCCAAACTATAGAATTTGTCAAAGTGTAAATCTTGCTTGTGAGATCCACAACTGAACCTCTTGATGATTGAATTGACTTTATGAGCTTAGATACCTGACGAAGTGAAGAAATATTGAAATTCACAAAGTGACCATCTATAATGATACTAGAATATTTAAGTAGAAATAGTAAATCATATAGAAGCTCTATAACCAATAGATAGGGCTTGAAAATAATATCCAAAAGTTATAGCTAACATCTGGAAACAAACATGGAGGTTTGTTCGCAGTGTTCCTTCGTGTATTATCAAGATTAATACAAGGTACATGATGTCAATTGCCCAAATGATATGAACTAATTCAACGTTAAATGTAAAATTATTATATATTCAGTACCTCATCCTGTCGTATAAAGGAGAATGATTGAACCTTCTTGGCACTTAGGAGTTCTAACGTGCATATTTTCCTCATCTGTCTCCAGTAATCACTGTGAGGGGCAAAAGCAATATCAGTTGCTCCATAAGACAGAATCTTAGCATTACAAGTTTGTGGCCTCTGAACAAAGGCAAGATCATGTGTCTTCATAATCTCTTTGGCCATTTCAGGGGATGACACTATCACTGTAGAAAGTTCACCAAGTTGAAGGTGCATGAGAGGTCCGTGTTTGAGGGATAGCTCATGAAGAGCATGGTGTGGAAGTGAAGAGCTTGCTGCTGCTAACTGATGAAGGTTTCCCAATACAGGAAGCTTCCTTGGCCCTGGGATTTGGATCTTAGCTTTGTTTTTTGGCTTTGCGAGCCAAAGTAACAGCAACAAGAGTAAAGGAATGAGGAAAAGCAAGGAAGCTGAAAATCGGCATTCCATAATGAATTAAAAAAATGTTAACTTGTATAAGTTGATGCGCGTTCAAACCATATATAGAATTCAACTTGATTAACTCATCCAAAACTCTTAATTGGATCAACCAAGGGACTGGTCCACCTATGCTCTGATTTGTTGACGTGAGTGACTTGGATTAAATTTTAACACCATATATAAAATATATGCGTGGATCACAATGGTGCGTGGATAAAAATATCCGACGAAACAGAATAATCATTAACGAGATATTTTGGTCTTCTATGCGCATGTTTGGATCAACGTTTTCAATGAAAAACGTGGCAAACCCACGTGACAGATAAATGCTCAACAAATGTTTGGGTAGCGTTTTTGCATATGAACTTTTGGGTAAAAAAATAGCCCAACACTAAAGTTAATTTTTTTTGAGCTTTTGCCATCTCAAATGTAGTGAGAGAAAAGACAGTACTCCTTCGGTCTTATAAGACTTATTTTGTAATATAAATTACATCATAAAATAGGTTTTATATTTAGGACCGGAGGAGTAACAAAAAAAGACAAGATTACTCCTAACAAATCTATTAATTTGATACTACATATTCTTAATATAAGAGTTATATAACTAATTTGAAGATATTAATAAAATTAATTAAGTTAATTATTTGTAATAAATTGATGTTCTCTTGCCTAAAATATTCTTGTTAATCATGTACATTAAAACTACCCATTAATAAAAACTCCTTAATATGTATAATCACTATAGGGATTACTTGGGAACAAAATAAATAAATATTGGAGATAAAATGGATTGAAATCTTATATTTAGTATATTCTTTTCTTAATAATATATTAACTATTTTTATAATTTTAATTTTAATATTTTTTAGAATTATCGCATTTTATACATAATTAGTTAACAAAATTTATATCTTTTTAGTAATTTTACATCCAAACTTGTTTTTCTACACTTCATCCAAACAAGTTTAAGTTTGTCAAACTGACTTTTCTACAAATAACAATCTAAACATAAATCATATTATACTAATTGATTTTTATCTTAACTCATATTTATAAAAGTCAGATAAAACAAAAATCAGTTTTGCTCCCCTCAATCTAAACACATCCTAAGTTTGTCTGTGTAACTAAAATAGACTTTTGGACTTAAGCGAACCGTTCATTTTATGGTCTTTAGTTACTGAGGGTCAAATTAATAGGGCTCACAAATTGTCAAAATGGTGACCGACATTTTATCTGCAAATGCCCCCGCAGTCAAGCCAGCTGTACACGAAAGAAATATTTATACTCCTGTGATTATATTTACAGGACAGAAAGATGGAAGAAACCTTTTTGTGATATTTATAAGATGGAGAGAAATTTTTTCATATCAATATATAATTTTATTTTTTATTTATTATTATGTTAACTCTATTCTCATGAGGTATAATATATATTAAATAAGAATAAAGTTAAAAAGTTATTAAAACTTAATTAATAGTTAATAAAGTTTAAAATTTTTTTTAGTTTGTGTAAAACATGTTAAATGTGATTTATAAATAGAATAAAAGGAGTAGATTTCTTATCTCCTAACATACTACTATATATACCCTCTCATGCTTTTCTTCCAAGACCCAGTTAATCATGAGGAGGATAATATTTTTTTTCGTAAGATAAGTTTTGCAATTCTAAAAAGAAACAGAAGATCTATGTCTGTTGGCCAAAAATAAAAAAGATGTCTGTCTAAATTGTTATTAAGAAAAAAGGTGTGTATAAAGTATCCCCAATAAATGATAACTAAAACCATAATACTAGTAAACTGGAATTCATTTGGAATTGTGTGAATCATTACATTTAATTAAGAGAAGAATTGATTGGCAAAAAAATTAAGAGAAGAATTGAAAAATTACAACTAATAATTTTTACTTTTTTAATATCCACAAATTTCAAAACCTGCTATTATAATTAAGGGCGCTTGTAGTTAGTTACATCTGTTTTATTAATTAAATCAACAATGAGGGGCCATGATTTATGACTGCAAGGTTTGTGAAGTGACCTTGGCATTTGAAAAAACTCACTCTCATTAATGATTTTTTTTTTCGCCAATATTTTTTCTTGGGAAATTCCCATAAAATCAGGTTAAAACACATAAATTCAAACTAAAAAATATTATTCCCTTTAGGTCCTCCATTCTAATTTTTCCTATAACAAATCCCAAATTTGTATAAAAAAAAAACAAATCAATCAATCAACCAAACCAACTTAACAATGTAATAAACAAATTAAAGACAGGATAAATTTGAAGAAATATAACAAATAAAACAAATAAGAATTCAATTTCAAACCAATTTAATAAATAAAGATCCTTAAAGCTAAAACTCCTGAATCCGAAATGGGAATACAAATGATATCCATTTGTAATGAAATTTTAAACAACACTTTATCATCAATCAAGGTTCATAACGAAAAAAATTCACAAAACAATTAACAGATTATTTATTACTAAATTATCAAATTTATTACCAAAAAAAACCAAAAATTCAAAATAAATATAAAAATTATTAAAAAAATCAAAAACTTCAAAACTAATCAACTTCAAACATTTAAACATGTTTCTAATACCGTATATAGGAAGGAATTGAGGTTTTCTCACACCAAATGACACCAATCAACAACTTAATCACATAAAAAACGCAAAATAAACAATGCAAGCAAATCACAATATAAAACTAACAAACCCATTTGAAATACAACAGATTTTTATGGTCAAAACATCCAAGAAACCAAAAAAAATTAAAAAGATTGAAAGAAGAGGATACTTATTTAGTATGACGATTCAAAGGCGTGAAGTTGGGCATTCAAACGGCGGATGGATAGTCGAGAGACACCACAAGCTAAATGGAGGAGTTTAAACGGTGGGAAAGGTTGGGGAATGGCTGGTAATGAAAGTTCGTTGGTGGTAGGACAGTGGGGGATCACGGCCCACTGATACAAAACTATGAAAATGAGTAAAACTAAACCCTAATCTCGATTATTTTAAAACTTTTCACGGTGGTTTTCTTAATAATCGTCGTGAAAAATCAACAGTCAAACAACTTATTTACAAAAATACCACCGCTTTTTTTTCATAGCATTTTTCTTCTTAATCGCCATTATTTAGGGACGGTAAATGTCTTTTTTCTAGAAGTGGTTTGTTGTCTTTTTTAACAAATTTCTTAGGTTGCTTTATGTAGACTTCTTCCTTAAGATCACCATTGAGAAAGGCAGTCTTACATCCATTTGGCGTAACTCCAAGTCAAAATATGCAACTAATGCCATGATGATATGGAATGAATCTTTCTTTGATACAGGAGAAAAAGTTTCTCTATAGTCGATTCCTTCTACTTATGTGAAACCCTTAGCAACCAACCTTGCTTTATAGCGATCAATGTTACCTTGTGAGTCTCTTTTGGTTTTGCAAACCCACTTACAGCCAATGGCTTTAGATCCATTAGGTAACTCTACAAGCTCCCATACATGGTTATTTGCCATTGAGTTCATTTCTTCAACTATGGCATCATGCCACAATTTGGAGTTTTCATTTTGCATAGCCTAAGTAAATGTTAATGGATCATTTTCAATACTAACATCATAGTCAATTTGTGCAGAATACACAACTTAGTCACTAGGTAATGCTGGTCTTCTCTGTCTAGTTGACCTTCTTAATTCAACTTCTTGAGTTGGTTGAAATTGCTCATTAGGAACATTTCTTGTCACGTTTTGAGGTGGTTCAATTTGCATCATAGGTTGATCAGCTTGCACATGTTCCTGATGTCCAACATTGTCAACTTGAGTTGTGGGATGTACACTATGATCTATGACAGGTCTAACTAGATGAGAGTCATTGACTATTGAAGTTTCGTCACCATTCGTGTTAATGGCTTCTTCTACGTGATCATCTTTTATTTGATCACTCCTACTAAACATATCATTCTCAAGAAACTTAGCATTCCTAGATTCTACAAAACATTTTGAAGGAGGAGGACAATAAAACTTATAACCCTTAGACTTTTCTACATAGCCTATAAAGTAAGCTCTTATAGTCCTAGGGTTCAGTTTCTTTTCTTGTGGATTATACACTCTTACTTCTGTAGGAGAATGCCATACTTCCAACTAATTTAAACTGGGTTTTCAACCTTTCCAGATCTCAAAGAGAGTTTTAGACACTACCTTTGTTGGAACCCTATTTAATATGTATATGGCTGTTTTGATTGCTTCTTTCATAGTAAAATTGGAAGTTTAGAGCTACTCGTCATGCTCCTAACCATGTCCAGTAAGGTCCTATTTCTTCTTTCAGCTACACCATTCATATTTGGTGAGCCAGGTATAGTATACTCTGCTCTTGAAGAAAGTCTGCAAGTGGACCAGGTGCTTGTCTTTTTTTGTGTACCTACCATAGTACTTACCACCTCCATCAGATCTCACAATTTTAATCAGTTTCTCAATTTGTTTTTCCACTTCTATTTTATATTCCTTAAAGGCATCTAGTGCCTCACTTTTATTATAAAGCAAGTAGACATACATATATCGCGAGTAATCATCAATAAAGGTAATAAAATACTTTTGACTATGCATGGTTAAATCAGGGTAGTAAATATTGGTATGTATAATCTTAAGCAATTCAGAACTTCTTTTAACTCCTTTTTGTGACTTATTGGTCTGCTTTCCTCTTATGTAGTCTACACAAGAATCAAATTCCAAATGGTTTAAGGGTGAAAAAATTTTCTCCTTAGTTAACCTTTTGATTCTCTTAATGGAGATATGTCCTAATCTCCCATGTCACAAGCTAACAGAATTCTCATTGATAACACTATATTTAATACCTCATGAAATAGTAAACGATTGAACATGACTACTAATTATTTCAAATAAATCACCAATTATTGCAATGTCTGCAATCTTAACATGATGTCTGCTAAAAAACATAAAGTCCTTTTCAAGACATAAACCATAATCCAACGGAATTAATTTTAAAATGGAAATTAAATTCCTTATGTAAGTCGGAATATAAAAAGTCTCAAAAAGGTCCACATGAGTATTATTCAAAAGAATGCGATAAGTTCCAACCAACTCCACACAGTCTGGGTTCCTGCTGCTTGATAGAACCATTCCTCACTCAAACGTGATGGCCTGCTTGTTAAGAAGCCTTGCATGGTTGTGGAAATATGGATCATTGAACCAATATCCATCCACCAAGTGTCATCATCAATATTAATAGCATGAGATTCTGAAGTAACATAAGAAGTAAACATACCTTTATGTTTAAGCCATGTCTTCTTCTTGGAGCACTCATTCTTCATGTGCCCGTTCTTCTTATAGAAGAAGTATCTGACATCCTTTTTATTTGAGACACTAGCAGGAGGGATTCTTTTCTTCTTTTTCTTCTTGTCATCCTTATTTCCCTTCTTACTGCCACCATTATTGGAACCTTGCCAAATGAGCTTCTTTAGATGTACCCTTTTTACTCATCAACAGCCTAGTTTGTTCTTGCACACATGTGGACAGTAATTCATCTACTGACCGTTTCTCCTTATGTGTGTTGTAAGATACCTTAAAGGCATCAAATTATAGAGGAAGGGAGTTCAGGATTAATTGCACTAGGAATTGCTCAATTGGTTCCATCTCAAAGGTTTTTAATTGAGAGGATAGATTTCTCATTTTCATAATATGCTGCCTGATTCTACCTATACCCATGAGCTTCGTAGCACGTAGCTCTAACATGATGGTGCCTCTCATCTACTTGTCTGTCAGTTTGAACTGTTTATCAACAGCTTCCAGGTATTTTTTAGCTGTTTCGCATTTGTGGATTGCTCCCCAAATACCCCTTGCAATCCTTGCTTTAATGATCAAGAGAGCAAGATGGTTGTTTTCTCTCAATGTTCATAATAATCCTTATCAGCCAAGGAACAAAAAACCGAACCGGTCAATGAACCGATTGATGTACTGGTTCAAGGGTTAATGGGTCAGATCGGGGTCAGACCGGGTTAAACCGTAATAATTAAAATAATATAATTTAATTAAAACATGTTTTTTTGGCCAAAATTTAATTAAAATATGTAAAAAAAATTCCCATTCTAATTATAAGAAAAATATATTTAATCTTTCTATTTTCTTTTTTTCCCTCTTTATTCTCTCCTTTTTTTTCATAAATTCACAGCCGATTAAATTTTATCTATCAGTTTTACTTTTTCTCTTACCAAGTTTACATTTTTACTTTTATTTCTCATTCTCTCTCTCTCTTTTTTTTCCTGCGTGAGCACGTGAAAGGCTTCCCTTTTGTCCCATCCTTTCCTTCCTCCATGTTGATCTATCAAATCATATTATTTGCTTATTTGACTTTCACTTCTCTCTCTCTGCACTTCTGCTTCGTCATTTTCCCCCGAGGCTCCCCTCTTCCCTCTCTTTCACGTTACTTTCAACCAGCATAGGGTGTTTTCTTCCTTTTCTTTATCCTTTTCTTCCAAGAACACGAGCTGCGTCTTGGAAGAGAAATACTGAGATGAAGTCCAGCAGCAACAGCCATGCAGTAAGAGGCGGCGATGGAGCAAGACACAGAGTGAAAACAATGACCACGAGCGTCAACAAAGTTCGATTAGAAGACTGAGCATAGATTCCGCGGACAGGCAAATAAATATGGAGTTTCTTTTCTTCTTTTCATTTCTTTCTCCAGATCATATTAGAGATCAACCAGATTTGGGTTTTTCTTTGTTTTTTTCTTCCAATGACTGAGCGATGTTGTTTTGCACCGGAAGGAGGGGAAAAATCACTAAACCGGCTGACCCACTCCAATCGGTGGTTTATCTGGTTTAACACCGGTTTTGACCGATTTAACCGGTTCAATACCGATTTGAACAGTATCCGGTTCACCTAGTAAACCAGACCGGACACTAGACCGGTTCACCTGTTTTCCGATTGAACCGGCCGGTCCGGTCCAGTTTTTTCTTCCATGTTATCAGCTGATTTATCAACTGGTTTGGGAGGCCTATCAATCTTCAAGACAAAGTTCATGTTATAGCAACCAAGCTGCAAGGCAATATCTTCCCTCCAATAAGAGTAATTAGTAACATCTAGTATAATTCTGTTGCTAGCATTAGTAATGAGGTTAGGGATAGAAAATAAAGCTCCAATATCAGAGAATCATCAAACTTACAAATTAGTTGAAATAATCATAATAACTGTGCCATGCATGCTTAAAAACATTAATAAAGCATACAATTATAAATACATATCACTAAGTTCTACCTGCAGATAAAGAAATTAGCGTAGTATGTATTTATCTCATATTGATGGAACTAGAACGCATTTATATTTCCTAATACCTGTAGGCTACTTAGAAAATCCAAGGCAATTCTATCCCGAGACTGAAAATTAACCAAAAAAAATGAAACAAAAAGCCCAGAAATCCCTTTCGGCCTAAACACAAAATTAAAACAAAACAAACAAAAACAAATCAGAGGCCCAGAACTCAACCCAAAATGATCGTTTAGCCTATACACTGAATACGTGAAACAGTGTGTTTCACTACGTCAGAAATATTACATTTCACTTGGACTCAGACGACTTTGTTTTTGGCAGGCTAAGGGAAAACCCACATAACACCGCGCTAAAATGCACCATTTCAGCTGTCTTCCTCAGTGAGGCGAGCTAGCCTAACCAACCCGCCTCACTGCGTGACCCAACTCGCAACTTGCCACAGTCGTCATTTCTAGAGACCATCCTACCATCAATTCTGGTAATCCTGGGTCTTTTCTTGGCCATAAAGATGCCATTTTCTAGCCGCTCTGACAGCACAATACACCAAAAAAAAAAGAAAAGAAATTCAAACAATAATAGTAAGGAAAAAGGGCCAAAATGGAATCAAAAATCAAACTTTCATGCATGAACAAAGTTATGTTTTTCGACCCCTCCAGGTTCCGATAGAGGTGGTGATAGTGGTCATCGAAGAGGTGAATGTTCTCTTTCCTTCCGTCCAAAATGACCGAAAACATACCTCAAACACTCAAAAACATAAAAACTGAATGCAAGTTTGAAAATTTTTGATCGGACCTTCAAGTGCTTGAAGATGGTGATGTTCATAGGAAAACAAAATTATTTTTCCTCCATCCCAATAGACCAAAATTCATAAAATAAATAATCAGATCAAAAACAAATTAAACAAGTCAAAAGAGATGCTCTCATGACGGTGAAAATGATTTTCAGAATAGAAAATTGAGCAAATCTAATGAGCGTCATAAAAGAGTAAGGCAAGGTGAATAAGGAAATCAAGCTCTGATGCCACGTATAAGACAGATTCAAAAAATTATATATAAAAATGTATATAATCCAGATGATGCAAAAATGAATCTTCTTATAAGAATAGAATGAAAGACTTTAGGTTTAAAGTTATCTCTTGGCATAGCTATTACTTCACTGATTTGGGATCTGAAATAGGATATGAGAACTGCAAAACAGACTTGGAGTCAGAAGAAAATAATTATTTAGGTATCTTCTAACTGGTAGAAAGGCATAATGATGGCAACTGGGATAAGTTGTCGCTAGTCAGGGAGTCTCAAGGAGCAGATAGGGTTTTTCTCTCTCTAAATGTATCACTCTAAAATTTTCAGCCATCAAAACCTAAAATGTAAATTCTCACCATCAGAGTAAATACAATATTGACTGAAAATAATAACCCAACTGGGCTTGGGCCTTATCTAACCACGGGCCACATTCAGGACATTTTATTAATTCCTAATTAAATACCTAAATAGTTTATTATAATAATAAAATATCTCACAAAGAACTACTTGCAAGTAGCTACCAGAGCTTTTCTAGGAGGAAGGGAAGGTCTTCTGCCATGAAGCAAAGCCATGTTATCTAGGAACAGAACATCTCCTTTCCGCCACTTGAACTGTATGCTTGCTTCTTCAATGATCTCTCCGCATCTCTCCACCACATGGCTAGGAATCTCAGTTCCATCTGCCATTGTTGCCGAGCTTAGCTCCTTGTCGTACATGCCTACCACTGTGTTAAACTACATCCTCCTTCCTTTCCTTCCCTCGAACATCCTCATCAATGGCCTTGGCCCTAGTATCATCTTCACTCCATCATTTGGTAGCCACTCCATGTCCATCCCTAGAGCTTTTGCCCCGCAACAATTTCATCAACAAGACAAGTATATGGTTTATAAGTGTAAAGGGTCTCTTTGCAAACAGACTAGTCTTTTGGAATAGACTCTCTTTTTGATGGAATTGTACCTTCTTTCAGCTTCCTCACGATCCTAGGTGCCAAAGGCATCTTCCCATCCTCTGCCTCTCATAGAGGAATTGTCATTTTGAGTACTACGGGCTGTGAATGAGCACTTCAACCCTTTATCTTCCATTTCCTTAACCTCTTCTGGGAACTCCTTCAACATCTTCTCTGTCACTTTGAAGCTTGGAACAAATGGTGTCTCTCCTCCTTCTAAGGGTGGTATCTCGCAGAAAAGCATCACTTTCTTGGGACTCTCCGTTATATAAATATATATCATTCCAAAAACACACAAGATAGAACCATGCGGTTTAGGCTAAATTTTGTTGCAGTGATGGAATCAGAAAAGAAAAACTCTTAACTCATTCTATATATAGTCTTATGGCTATGATTATTAAGGGAAGAGTAATATGTGTGTGTGTGTGACGTACCAAAATCATTTCATGGTGATAGTATATGACTTCTGAGAGGGGTCTTTCATTAACTTTGTCTTTTGGCTTTGCGAGACAAAGTAACAACAACGAGAGTAAAGGAACAAGGAAAAGCAAAAAAGCTGAAAATTGGCATTCCATAAGGATTAATTACCTTCAAATGTGAACTTGAAATTGATACGTGTTCAAACTATATATCTACGACTGTGCATGTGTGTATGTGTGTGTATCTTTGTGTAGAATGGAGATATTCAGACAAGAGAAGAATTTTAGTGAAATGCGGGGCCGGGTGGGGAGACTTTTATTACAAAGACACCAGAACAGGAAACCTATCAGATACAAGAAAGGAAGAGACGATTTTGAAAGGTGAGAAAGTGGCACTTGGTCAAAAATGGTTGTCAATAGTAAATGATTTTAGAAGGAAATCATTGAAGATAACATTAAGATTTTGAATAAGAGGTTGAACTGATTTCATTGATTTTGTTTATAGAGATTTTAATATTACTGCAAGTTACTCCCTGCAGTTCACAAAACGACAATTCTTGTGGGATATTTGTTCTACTCCCTCTGGTCCATAATATAAAATGCAAGTTAGAAAAAAATTGTGATCCAAAATATAAGACAATGTCAAGGTAATTAATATGATTTTTTTTTTTACTTTCAAACCTATTAAATATATGAGGGACAGACGAGAGATAATAAAAGTATAACATTAAAGGCAACTTTATCATTTTTAGAAATAAAATAGGAAAATTATATCATTTTAGGATAAATTTAATGATTAAACTTTTATTTTTTGATATATGAGAAAAGTTACCTAACTTATTATATTATGGACCGGATGGAGTATGAGAATTGTCCTATTAGACATCTTTGTTCTGTGCATGCAAAAATATATGCAGATCGAATTTGGTCTTTCGTGTTTGGATATGACATGGTAGGCGTGTTGGAGACTGGAGAGTTGTTACTGATCTGGATTATCTTTTTGTCTTCTCTGGCTGCCTGATTAAACTATCACTTTGAGCCAACATAGGCAGGTGAAAATATTTTTTAAGAAAATAATCATGAGAAAATCCCAAACAAATACTTCTAAAATTTCAAAATCTCAAATGAAGAATAACTACAAAAATGCTTTATCATTACCTTTTCAAATATTATCAATTGTTATTAAAGTGCAGTTAACAAGAATGATTTAAAATTTTAAAATTTAGAGGTATTTTTTTAGAATTCTCTTAATAATTATTGTGCTCTTAGGTCTTTATAGGACAAATATCTTGCCCAAAACTAATTCTTTTTTTAACCAATTTTATCCTTGCTAATTAATGCTTAAATATGACTCTATATGTGTTCCCTAATCTGCAATTCGCTTTGTAATTTGCAGGTAGCATTTCCTAATATGCAATAACCTATGGTAAGACTTCCATAATAACATGCAATTAGCTTTCGTAAAGTCCAAGTAATTAACTCCCAGTTATGCAATTTCCTTTTGTAATATGCAATATGAACCAATATATACCTTCTCCAAGATGCAATTAACTTCTATAATATGTAAATGGACTTTCCTAATATGCAGTTATCTTCCCTAGGGTCAAACTAATAATTTCATATGCTCATTTATTACCCCTAAAGAGTGTCAATCCTTAACCTGATCCTACAGTCCATTCCCCATTTTATTTGTCAATAAGGGATTGATTCCAAATTTTCTCAAAGTTGTGTTCTTTAATTTAAGGCATATTTAATTAGTTGACTTTTATTTTTAGTTCCGTGAATTAGTTGGAAGTGACTTATATCATAGATAAGAGAAAGTACTTCTCCGATCCATTTATAAAGTATTCCCAATATGTTTTACCAAAAACAAGAAGAGCCCTAATTTTCATTAACTATGTTTTAAAATATAATAATTTTTTAATTTTATCTATGTTTAATATATATATATACACTTTTCAAGAAAATAGTAGTTTATAGAACAATAAATTAGGGATAAATTGTACATTTATGTAACGGGGTGACTTATATTAAAGACAAAAATAAATATCTCTACTGTGTAAATAAAACCCCAAAGCCATAGGAATAGCATTCAGCTAGGAGCCTAGGATGAATCGCGTAATTAATTACGTTTTTTTTTTAACCAACTAATTATGCTTTTTTGTAAACAAATTTAATGATGATCGATGTTTTTTCATTTTCATTTTTGACTATCTTCCACCTCTCATTTAGTAGGTGATGAATTATAAAAGATGATTATTACTATTATTTTTCTTTCTGCTTTGGTTGAACTTTGTATTGCTCAGCTTCCTGAATGAAGTTTAAATTTTATTTGAAAAAACAACGAATGATTTGCACGCCATATTTTTCTAGTCACTTTAAAATCTCAATCCCGATATTTCGTTTAAAATATAGGTAATCTTTTATAAGACAACCATACATTACTTTTTTTTTTTGCCAACAAGTTTGTTATGTTTAACTATTGATAATAACATCCTTAATTCTGAATACGCCGAAAGGTACGATAGGTGAAAATTCTCTATTCAGCACAACACAGTCAACAAAAACTAAATAAGGTAAAATCATATTTCTCCTATGTATAACACAGAAAAGATTTTTTTTTTTAATTTTATTTATAAGTCAGATCATTAAATTTTTAATATAAATATACCATTTTACCTTTTATTTATTATTATAATGTAAATTGTAATTTTTTTAAAAAAAGTGTATATATTAAAATAGAGATAAAATTAGAAAGCCATTAATTTTAAAGCAAAGTTAATTAGATTTAATATTTTTTTATTTCTGATGAAACATATCAAAAGTGACTAATAAATACAAACAGAAAGATATGCAAATTTTCAATTTCCCTATCAAAACAATTTGAATATGCGGTTTTGTACGAGAGTGAAAAATCAAACCCCACTTTGAAAAGAACAAAGTGTTGTCTAGATCCAATGCACGAAGAGAACAAAAATTCAAACGATGGTATGGAATTTCAAAATGCATCCACCAATCCAGAGCAAGAACTGCACATTCAAAACAAACAACACACAAATACAACAATCATATATGCTATTTTATCACGCAGCAATTTACAGAAATCACAGTCGTCTTAATAAAGCCTTAAATTATAGTCAAATAACAAAAGTTCGAAAATACATCATGAAATTTAATTGTACAAGTAAATAAACAGATAGATAGAAACGTAAGGTGGGTATACTTCAGTCAAGAAGAGTAGCAATTTTTGTATGGTGTGGGAATCAAACACAGATTGCTCTTCCTTCTAGCTGCAAGACCAACGGTTTCCGTCATGTCTAAATCTTTTGGTTCCATTCCATTTGGGAGTTCCCAATCAAAGTGGTACAGCATGCTAGCTAGAGGAAGCTCAATACTTGCCAAACCAAATAAAATCCCTGGACACATTCTCCTTCCTGCTCCAAAAGGGATGAACTCAAAGTTTGTTCCTTTGAAGTCAATATCAGACTTGCCTGATTGGAACCTCTCTGGTATGAAACTCTCAGCATCATACCAGTAATTCGGATCTCTTCCGAGTGCCCATGCATTTATTATTACTTGAGTTTGGATGGGTATTTCATATCCCTTAATCTCACAAGTTTCTCTGCATTCTCTTGGGAGCAACAATGGAACTGGCGGGTGTAACCTCAATGTTTCTTTTATTACTGATTTTAAGTAACTCAGTTGTGACATTTCACTATTATCATCAATTACTTTCTTTCCCTTAAAAGCATTTCTAACCTCATTTTGTGCCTTTTCCATCACTCTTGGATTTCTCATCATTTCTGACATAGCCCACTCTAATAGTGACGCTGAAGTATCGGTTCCACCACTAAACATATCCTACAATAAGGATAAGCACAAAGTGATGATCATTAGCGTTATCAAACCCATATGTAAAGAAAAAAGAACTTGAGACTCCAATAAATACAGGAGTGAAGAAAAGGGTAAGATATTTAGGCATAAAAGATAAGTTTTAAACATAGTTTTTGGTCCTCTAGTTAGTATATATGTATTAGCTTTTTTTTTTTTTTGCCTAAAAATCACACAAACATGATTTCTTTCAATCTAGGATATATCCTAATGTTATATATATAAACCAACATATAGGTAAGAAGTGCTAACCCATATAACAGCCTTAACGTTTGTGGTTGTAAGTGGGACATCAAGGCTTTCACTTCTCTGGATCCCCAAAAGAACTTGAAGCAGATTTTCTTCTGCCAAATTACAATCATCGCCTCCTTCTGATTTCATAAGCTTCCTTAGATTCTCCTGGAGAATATCTTCTAAAATCTTGTCTACTTTCTCATGAATCTTCCCCAACCTTGCTTCCGTTCCAGTCATGAGACAGATAAGCTTATTTGAAGGAAACAAATCAGCAAAGTGAAACTCACCCAAGTGTTTCGATACGGCATGGAGCAACTGAACGAGTTCTACACCATCTTTAGGATTGTCGCCAATCACTACCCTCAAAACTATAGAACTAGTCAAATAGTAAATCTTGCTCGTGAGATCGAATACCGAACCTATTGACGATTGAACTGACTCCATGAGCTTAGATACCTGATGAAGTAACAAGGAAGACGATGATTAAAATTTATTATCAACATTACAGAAAAGCATATCCCTCTGGTGATCATACAAGAATATTCAAGTAGGAATGGTAATCTTGTTAAGGATTCATTTTGAAATGTTTTAGCTTTTCAAAGATCATCAGGACCATTTCACCTAAAGTACTTTAGACAGTAGGAAAAATAATAGATCGGTCTAGAATGACAAACATGGGAGTTTATTAGCCATAGTTGATTTTTTTCATGCGATGCCAAAGTATTCAAAGTGCTTCATATCAAATCAATACCTCATCTTGTCGTACATGGGAGAATGACTGAACCTTCTGGGAACTTAAGAGCTTTAGAGTAGATATTTTCCTCATCTGTCTCCAATAATTGCCGTACGGAGCAAAAGCAATATCTGCTGATCCATAAGAAACAATCTTAGCACTAGAAGTACATGGCCTCTGCGCGAAGGCAAGATCATGGGTCTTCATGATCTCTTTGGCCATGTCAGGGGATGATATTATCACTGTAGAAAGTTCACCCAGTTGAAGGTGCATGAGAGGTCCGTGTTTCAGGGATAGTTCATGAAGAGCATGGTGTTGAAGTGACGAGCTTGCTGCTGCTAACTGATGAAGGTTTCCCAACACAGGAAGCTTCCATGGCCCTGGGATTTGGATCTTAGCTCTATTTTTTGGCTTTGCGAGCCGAAGTAACAACAAGAAGAGTAAAGGAATAAGAAAAAGCAAGGAAGCTGGTGATTGGCATTCCATAATGAATTCAAAAAATGTTAACTTGTATAAATTGATACGTGTTCAAACCATATTTCTGTGTGTGGCAGCACCAAAACGTCTTGTGTGACTTAAATGGAAAGAGCGTTGAAGCTTATATAAGGAAGGTGCTCAAAATTGGGTCGATAAATGAACACCTCTCACACAGTGATTTATGGGTCAATAGCTCAAATTACGTTAAAATAATATTTAAATGAAAAAAGACATTAATCCATATATTCATATATAAATCATATATAATTTAACAAAATAAATTTATTAAAGCACAAATTTGATGGAATTTTTTTAAAAAAAATTTAAAACCCAAAAAACGATGTTGTTTTAGAGTCAATAAAGGACGAAAAAATATATAGAATTCATTAATTCAACTTGATTAACTCATTCAAAACCCTTGGTCAGATCAACTTAACCAAGGGACTGGTTCCCCTATTCGGTGCCCTAAGTCGTTGACCTGGTTGACTTGGATTAAATTTTAACACAATACTACCTCTTGTCCTTAATATAAGATCCTGTTTGATTTTTATTTTAGTTCTAAATATAAGACCACAATCCACTTTGTCTATCATATTTATATATATTTTTTCAGAGTAGCCCTTCTAATAATAATAGTTTTAGTCAATACCTTTGATTAGTAAGGATATTTTAAGAAACACAACACCTATTTAGAAAAAATAACCGACTTACTTAATCTCCTCAAATTAGTCAACTGGCTCTTGTAATTAGGACCGGAGGTAGTATATAAAATATAAGTGCGGATCACAATGGCGCGTGGATAAAAATATCCGACGAAACAGGATAACCATTAACGAGATATTTTGATCCTCTAGGCTCTTGCAATTGGGCTAGAACCGCTTGGTTTGGGAGCGTCTTGGGTCTTATTATCACCCCTCTGAATATACAAAGCATTTCCTTTTGGCTTGAGCACTTCCTGCTAAAAAGTGACGCTGACTTTGACTATGGGAAAGCTTACATTGCATCTATGCTCTGGTCTATTTGGATCTTGCGGAATAAATATATTTTCGACCAGATTATCCCGAGGCCTGAGGATGCAATTGAGATGACTAAACGGACCATGATGGAGTATTGGGATGCAAATTCTCTTTTCACTACAGCACCTAGCAATGTGGAATCTAAAACTTATTTCAAGTGGAGGAAACCACAGGAAAATTCCTTCAAGATTAACTGTGACGGTGCTTTCTGCAAATCTAGTGGTAAAGCTGGTATTGGATTGATTTGTAGAAATTCTGAGGGATTATTTTCAAAAGGATGGGCTGAAAAGGTAAATGTTACCTCTGCTTTTCATGCTGAAATCCTTGCTGTCCATAAAGCGGTTGTCCTAGCCGAGCACTGGCAATGTTTTCCAGTTGTCATTGAGATGGATTGTAAAGTACTCTTTGATGCGTTAATTCAAAAATCTTTTCGATGCTGCCCATGGCTTCTGCATGGTTTACTTGCTGAAATCTTTGAATTGGTGAATGATCGAAGCTCCTATTCCTTTTCTCTCATTCCTCGTGAGGGAAATGATGCTGCCGATCTGTTGGCTGCCTTAGCTTCAAGGGAGTTGGGACCTAACGGTCTGATTCTGGAATCTCCACCTCCTCTAGCTACTATCGTCCTTCGTGAAGCCACCTTTGTTGAAGATTGCAGTTTTGACCAGCGTATTTCTGAGGCTGATAGGGAAGGTGTCGGCTAATTCCGTCACCTTTTGCTTTTTGTGGGCCTGTGTTGCTGCCCTTTGATCTCTGTTGTTTTGTATAAACTCTTGTTTCAGTCTCTTTAGTAATCTAATTATGCTTTCCTGGTCAAAAAAAATAATTAAAATGGACTTTTGGACTGAAGCGACCCGTTCATTTTATGGTCTTAATTATTGAGGGTCTAATTAATGGGGCCCACAAATCGTCAAAATGCTGACCGACATTTTATCTACAAATGCCCCACTAAGGCTGCTACCACGAAATGGTGCGCATTTAGATTTGGGACTCCACAAAAGTCAACACAGCTACGCGCCAAAGAAATATTTCTCTCCTTCTATTTATAAAAGAGAGAGAGGAAAATTTTTTTTGGGTAGATAGAGAAATTTTTTTTTATATAAATATACAATTTTATTTTTTATTTATTATTGTGTTAATTTTGTTCTTACAAGATATAATGTATATTAAATAAAATAAAATAAAAAAAGTATTGAATTTTAATTTAGAGTTAATAAAATTTAAGATTTTTTTTTAGTTTGTACTACCTCCGATCCTAATTATAAGAGCTAGTTAACTAATTTGAGGGGATTAAGAAAAAAAGTTAAGTTAGTTATTTGTAATAAATAAGTATTGTTTTCCCTAAAATGTCCTTATTAATCAAATGTATTGGTTAGAATTATTATTGTTAGAAGGATTACTTTAGAAAAAAAATATAAATATAAGAGACCAAGTGGATTGAGATCTTACATTTATAACCAAAATAAAATTCAAACAAGGTCTTATATTAAGAATCAGAGATAGTATAAAATATGTTAGATGTGACTTATAAACAGAACAAAAAAAGTGTATTTCTTATCTCCTAATCAATAATATTACATACTATTACATTCAGTCCTTAATATAAGAGCTAATTTGATTTTTTATTTGATTCTAAATATAAGACTCCAATCCGTCACTTTGTCTCTCATTTATTCATCTTTTTCAAATATAATTCTTGTAGTAGATGCACATGTTAAAAGTTTCGGTAGATGTTAAAGCTAATATATTTGATTAGTAAGAGTATTTGAGAAAAAAAATATCTATTTATTATAAATAACTAATTTAATAAAAAAATTTAATCTAATTAAATTAGCCATCTGGCTTTTATGCTAAGGATATACCCACTCATCCTATTTTGGCAAGAGCCGGTCAATTATGGGGAGGATGATACCTTTTTCGTAACATAAGTTTGGCAATTCTAAAAAGAAATAGAAGATGTGCGTCTGTTGGCCCAAATGTGTGTCTAAATTGTTCTTAAGAAAAAAGATGTGTATAAAGATATCCCTAATACTACTTCCGGTTCTTTATATAAGACATTATTTGATTTTTATTTTGATCCTAAATATAAGATCCCAATCCACTTTGTCTCTCATATTTATGTATTTTTTTTCCAATGTAATCTCTCTAACAATGATAATTCTATCCAATACACTTGATTAGCAAGGATATTTTAGGAAAAACAATACCTATTTATTACAAATAACTAACTTAACTTCTTTCCTTAATATTCTCAAATTAGTCAGCTAGTCTTATAATTAGGATTGGAAGTAGTAAATGATAAATAAAACCATCATACCAGTAAAATGGAATTCATTTGGAGTTGTGTGAATCATTACATTTAATTTACAGAAGAATTGGTTGGCAGAAAAATTAAGAGAATAATTGAAATAGTACAACTAATAATTTTTACTTTCTTAATATCCGTAAATTTCAAAACCTGCTATTATAATTAAGGGCGCATGTAATTAGTTACATACTTACATCTATTTTATTAATTAAATCAACTATGAGGGGCCATCTGCCAGGTTTGTGAAGTGACCTTGGCATTTGAAAAAACGCACTCATTAATTTTCGGTCACATTATATATAGTATTATGCTCTCCCTAACTATATTCATTAGTTGAATCAATACTGCTTTTTTTTCTTTGCTAACATTTTTTTTGGGGAAAATCCCAATAAAATCTGATCAAAATATCTAAATTTAATTAAGGTCTATATTTTTAACAAATTCATAATTAGAACATAGTCCAAATTTTTTCTGAATGTTGTTAAATGGTTAGAATGCTTTTTTAAATTAAAAGAAAAATTAATTATTTAATTCTCTCAAATGATCTCTCACTTTTTATGATTATTTTTAAGACTAAAAAACACATAAAATAATATAATTTATCTTTGTTTTATTTATTTAAGTCAACGCTGAATTCTAACACAAAAACATAATTTGCAACAACTTAATATAAAATATTTTTTATAGTTAAGGTAGTTTAACATCTTAAAAATAAATATTTACTATCTAAAAATACAAAATATTTATTTAAAGGGTACTTACATTTTGTTCGATTAAAATATTTTGAATTTTGATTATACATACAAATTTTAAATATTATAAAATTATTTATGTATTTTTAGTTTAAAAAAAATTATAAGAGGAGACAAAGAACTGCTTGGGAGGGGTAAAATTTATCTTTTAATTAAAGAGGGGCATTCTTTTTTTTTTTGATATGCTGGGAGGAATAAAGAGGGGCATTCTGTAACATCCTGAGTTTTATCGGGTTTTAATAGCCTCTTTTGGGTTGATTTTGAGGATAGATTAGTGATTTAATCTTGATCTTGGTGTTTGGGTTAGATTTGAGGTTTGTTGGAGGAATAGGTGAACGTACCCCTCTCAGGGTATGTTCTTCGCCGCGGCGCACCGGGAGTTTCAGAGGGGAATGTCTTCTCGGGAAGGTTTGGCTGCGGCGAAGTCTAGGGGACGCCGCGGCGAAGTTGTTCGAGTGAGCGAGGCTTCCCTTTCGGGAAGGTTTCGCCGCGGCGAAGGTAGGGGTATGCCGCGACGAATGTTTTCTGGGCGAGCGAGAGTTTCCTCTCCGGAAGCTTTCGCTGCGGCGAAGATTGGGGTTCGCCGCGGCGAAGTCAGGTTTTCAGGCGAGTAATCCCTCTCGGGATTGGTTCGCTGCGGCAAAGATGGAGTTCGCCGCGGCGAAAGGTCGCGAATCTATATATTCGCGGGAGCAGTTCAGCGTGCGAAAAATAAGAAAATCTGAGGTAGAGAGAGAGGCTCTGCTAGGGTTTCGGTATTTTGGCTTGGAGGGGGCATTTCTAAGGATCCATTACCTCAAGTAAGTGATTTTAACCTCTAATCTTCTTTCTTTATTGGAATTTCTTGGAATTTCTGAGGTTTTTTAGTGAACCCTAGGATTTTCTAAGTTGTGATGGAATTGAGGTTTTTGACCGATTGTTTTGAGTTTAATTGATTGCATTGGGTTAGTTTAAGTATTTAATCGGTGTAGTTTCCTTGGATTTAAAGAATCTTGATTTTTTTGGAGCTAGGGTTTATGGAATTGGATGATTTGGGATTGAGGATGACAATGTAGAGATTGATTGTGGGTTTTGTGAATTGGGTTATGTTAAGGAGGGTTAAATTGGATGTTTAATCGGTTTAGAATTGTTGTTGGAACCTTAATTGCTCAAATGGGATGTTTGGTGTAGAATTCCATAGTGGGTCCTTGAGGTTGTGAATCTTAATTGATGTTTGGAAAGGAATTAAGGTGTTAATGGATTGGTATGACTTTGGAGTGTTGCCTTGATAGATATACCCTTTGAGTTTGGTAGAGTTTTGATGGGAGATAGGAATTTTGTGTCCCCAAGTGTTGTGTTGACCACATTATTAGTTTGAAAGCTAATATATGATGGTTGTGTGTTTGTGTGCTTGTGTAGACCGGTTGTGAGTCTTGGTGGTGCACGGGGCCACATCGTTGGTTTGTTGTTCCTTGCTCAGGCGAGAGGTAACCACTTTCCAATCCTTAGTACTTGCTTCTGTGGTATTGTGAGTAGATTTGTGTTTTGTGCTTTAAGTAGTAATTATGTTCGAACTGTATGTTGTATATAAAAAGGGAAAACCGTCTTGTGGGGTTTTAATTGATGATGAATGAAATCTTGAAATTGTGAAGGATATGTCACTGAATGAGGTTAATTGTGAAATGATTATTACTCTTTGATTATGATTTGAGTATGATGCATTAATTGGGAATTGGTGAGAGTTTTGTCTGTTACTACCACGTGGTAAGGCCTCCATTAATGCATGATGGTTGGCTTAGTACGTCCCCCATAGTGAGGGATAGGCCTTTTGGCTCCCTATGTCCCCCAGAGTGAGGGATAGGCCTTTTATGGCTCCTTACGTCCCTCATAGTGAGGGATAGGCCGGCTTCGACTCCTGAAAATCCCCCAAAGTGAGGGATTTGGTTGATGGGATTGCATCATTGCACTTACATGAATTGTTGTGGCTATCGTTTTATATTGTTTGTGAACTGTCCCACTTGACACCTCATGAGCACCTATTTAGTAGTACCTAGTATTGGAAGGTTGGTTACTGGGATTTAGTCTCACCCCGTGGTTTACAATGTTTTCAGGTGAAGGTTCCGGGCGTGGGCCATCGGGAAGAGACGCAGAGGCTTGAGCTCAGTTAGCTTTAGGCCTCTAGCATTTGTATATGTATGACTAGTATATATTGTCACGTTTAGGACTGCTTTTGATATATTTGATTACCCGGCCTTGTTGTAAACTGGAGAGAATGTATCTCCTTATTTTGGTTGGCCGGAGGTCATTGCTAGTGTTGATGAACTCTGGATTATATGGTTGAAAACTATTTAGATGGGCTGATCTTGATGTATGTGTTACCCCGGGCCGGAGGCTCGGAGGCCCAGTGGATATGAATGGATTATTTTAGTTGCATGCAACGTCTTAACGTTGACCCGAGCTTGAAAGTCAATTTCTAAAAATATGAAATTTTCCTTCTACTATGGTAGCTCGTTTTAACAGCTCTCCTTTTCTACCATAGTAGAGGTTTTATGATGGGTTAAAATGTCTTGAGGTAGAGGGTTTTTACACATTCTAGTTATTTAATAATATTCAAAAATTCTCGATGAAGCCTCATGACTTGATTAGAAATTTGTTAAAAATGTAGGCTTGAATTTGAATTTAGGCATAATTTTAATTGGATTTAATCAGGATTCCCCTTTTTCACTTTTCATCTTAATTGATAATATATCATATGCCTAAGTATGTCTTTGCCTTTATTATGTTCGTTATTGACAATAACATCCCTAATTCTAGAGCTAGTAATACGGGCTTGACTATATGGGCCCAGCTGCTATGGGCCCAGCTAAAAATGGCATGTTTTGCCAACTTACCAAGGCACGCCCAGCTACTTAAGCCCGCACAGCATATCAACCCTGCTACCCACATGCTAGCCTGATTTTTTTTCCTTTGTTTTTTTTAAATATATCACTTTTTCTTCATATAACTTACCCAACCTTTAAAATTCCAAACCTCACTCAAATTAAATCCTAACCCAAACCAAAAAAGCTAACTCATAAACAAAGCATAAATATTAATCACTTTTTATTGTGAAATTTCAACCCAAATTATTTCTAAAAAAACCATATTCTAACTTGAGAACTTTGAAAAAAAAAACATTTTTTTTAAAAGTTAGGCGGGTGGCGATGCGCTAACCTGTGAGCCCGCATTGTTATGGGTTGGCTCGTATCCTCACCGCAAGCTTATTTTATCATCATCTCTACTATAATTCTCTATATTCCTAATGCGTGGAATAGGTGCAAATTCTAAATTCAACACAGCGTGACCAACAAAAACTAAAGTAGAGGGAAAAGGTTTTTTTTTAGTTCCTATTTTATACCTCCCTTCAAAATAGAAGGTAATTTATTCATTTATATTTATTAAGAAATTAGTTAAAATCAGTTAAAACAATAAATATGTAAGGCATATATATTTTTTAATCAAATATGCCATTAATGAAGAGAATATGTAAAAAAATATAATAAATGAATCAAAAAATATGTTGAGGGTAAAATTAAAAAAAAAACTCATTAAATGCTTGAACAAAAGTGAATGTTATCTTATAAGAAAAATCTCTTCCAACAGAGTTCTACTCCTCCT
>NW_021633378.1:0-113106 GCF_004799145.2 Neltuma alba
AACGAAATGGCCACGTTACGCGATATGAACTCAATATTAAGAGATTTTGGAAATTCTTGTACAATGATACGTGTTTTAGCCTCTAATAAAACCAATTTTTTTTTTAAGGCACTTTTTCGCCTAACTAATGAATTCGACTTGAAAATTGGATGAAGGGAATGAATGAAATCTATTTTACATCATGACGTAAGAATCTCCATCAAGTCACACTCACACACACACCCACATATTTAAACCTTCTTGTGCGGGAGCTAAAGATATTCTTGATCTTATATAGCATACACCCAATCAAAAGCGTTACATTTGCTTTCTTTAGTTATTGTGTGTGGTGTGTGTAACGTTCTATCTTCGACCTATATATATATATATATATATATATATAACTTGTTCTGTAAAAATGTATACTAATCGATAGGTAAAAGATTAATTTGCATCTGAGGATGATTGAACGTAACATCTATATACTAATATATAAATTTTGTCAGAACCCAAATTATATATGTGACTTGACTTGGGAATATCGTACTTTTTGGATGATTTTGGATGGATGTTTACGTTTAGTTATTTGAGTAATTGCATTATTTGAAGTTACCATTGACATGGAGAGAGTAAAGTTCTTTTTGTTTATCCGGTTATACGAAGTGTCCCATGATTCTTTGCATCATAAGTTCATAATAACGTATCTTCTACAGTGCATGAGTTAGCTATTTTTCTAATTACAACTACTAATAACTTCGCGCGAGAAATTCTTTTCATTATAAGTTTAAATTAAAGAGTACCTATTGAATAAAATCAATTAATTGTCCAACTTTTTTATTGGATACAATTTAAGTGTCCAACTAATGATCTAAATTTAGATTTCACAACTTTTTACAGAACACAAAGGCATCTAAAATGGACTCATACAGTAAAAGCAAAGCCGAAAAGATAGCATTTAGAAGTTATGGTCCAATTCTTAGTTTGAGAGCATTTTGAAGCTAACACAATTATCAGTGAATTTAGGAGAATTAGAAGATATGTTATAGTCTCCTTGCTTCTAAATATAAAAGTTAGTGATGAAATTTATATTTTAATTCTAAATATAAACTCAATACCTTTCTTAAATTATATAATCTTTTTTTTATTGTTTCAATTGATTGTACATATTGAAAAAATTTTATTAAGATAATTTCAATACAAATTATTAAGAAAGGTATTTCAAGAAAATTAATACATAATTTTTACAAATCATTAAATTTTTTAATATTTTGAATGATTTTTTTTTTTTGGCAAGCATAGGTATCTTCCTATTGGAGGCAATCCTATTCGAGGCACTGTCGGACACCAAATGTGGACATCTCTTCTAGCAGGGATTCAAACCTTAGTTCACCTCGTTGTGAGGGATTAGCTCATTCTGCTAGACTCAATCTCCGTTAGTTATTTATGAATGAGTTATTTAGCTTCCATATTAACCATGTGGAGGAATGTATTTTTAGGGTCAAGGTGCATCCAATACTTCGAAATATTTTCTTAGGTCTATCCAGGATCCTGAAGTATTTTTTTAATTGTGTCTACCACGATGAAGTATTTTTTTTTTTGTACATCTAACAACCTCAAGTATCTTTTATGTGCGTCCAATATCCTAAATTTTTTTTTATATGCATCTAGCACTAAGGCCAAAAAAAAACTTTAGGGTGCTAGATGTCCCATGAAATATTTTAGAATTTTGGTTGTACCCAAGAAAATATTTTAGGATACTACATACACCTTAATACTATATTTTTAACCTAATGCGTGGCACAGGATCTGTCAATTGAACGAATAATTAATGAATTAATTTCTATATATTTACATGCTTAGAATTTGCAAGGAAACTTCTCATAATATGCCCCCTAAGAGTAGTGGTAGGAACTAGGAAGGAAGTTTCCAAGACACAGGTCCAACGCAACATTGTCATATTGGAATAAATCTGACGTGAAATTCACATAGCTTCTACACACACCCACACACACACAGATTATAAAATGTTGGCCAAAAAATATACAGATTATATAATATTGGACCTAAAATTTTGATCATTGATGAATTTCGACAGAAGCAATAGTATAAGATTCCAGATAGCAACAACCACAATCTTTTAATAATTTGACATTATTAACTTTGTTTTATCTGTTGACCTATAAAAAAAAATGTTGACTGGTACTAAAGGGCAGCACACCGCACATATATGAACAGTTCCAATTGCAATGCCACTTTAATATTCATATATATATATAAATATATATTAACCAAAGAGTTTTATGGCCAAATATTAATCCAAAAAAGTATTGAATCCTAGATTTGTCTCTTAATTATTATGCTTGCGTGCATGTGTGAACTCACAGACTCTTATGTTGTGCACATTAGGATAAGGTGAATAATAAAATAATAATGTCCGGATTTAATTAATACTGGAAGATATTTTTACTCCTTCATTCTGCATATACATCATCTTGATCATTTATTCTTTTATTTGAAGGAGAAACTTAAGAAGGAAGAAAACGGAAAGAATCTCTGATGAAAGTGAAAGGAACAAAACATGTAATTAAGTTTAGTTTTATATATGAATAATATTATCATTTGACATATTTTAACACTAAAAATCACGCTGAGCAATTTTTTTAATTCCTTGGCATTCATGACAGGATGCATTATATATATCGTTCTCACGTGGGAGCCAAAACGTTGTAACCATTAAGGCATTGGTTTTACGAATAAAGCGTGAAGTCCTCTACGAATGCAAATGTCTCCGTGTTTTTTTTTTTTTTTAACCCCTTTGGCCTCATGCAAACATACTATCTCTTATCCTTAACATATGAATTATATAACTAATACATGAATATTAAAAAAAATTATCTAAGTTAGTTATTTATAGTAAATGTCTAAAATATCCTTGTTAATTATGTACCTTGGAATCACTCTTTGATTAAAAAAAAAAAAAACTCCTTAATACGTGAATTCATTGTAAGAATTACTTTGGGACAAAATAGATGTGAGGCAATACAGATTAAAGTATTATATTTAAAATCAAAGTAAATTTGCAAATAACTCTTACATTAACAGTTGGAGGTAGTATTATTTTAATTAACTGTGAACCATATACATGACCTGTTTCAGATAATTATATGTATCGTACGTCTCTCTGTGTTTGTGTGCGTCGTTCATGACGAAAGTTCCATTAGTATTAGAAAAATAAAATTAAAAAATTTATATACGACTATTGTCTAGCTAGTAATGCTTCAGACGAATATTATTCTACACGTACGTGTTCTTAATTTTTTCTTGTTTGAGCAAAAGTACGTGTTCTTAACTTAAGGAAGGATTTTTGTTAAGATTAATGGTATGATGTCTGTTTCTACATGTTCTTAGAGGGCAAGTTCTGGGGATCCAGTGGCAGGACAAAATTCTCAAAACTGATTAATTATTAGTTAAGATTCAAATCCAACAAGATTTTAATTGATAAATATCCTGATGTCCCCGTATATATGCGATTCTCATACTTGTGCGTATGCATGTATGTACACTCCGATCACTAAGATATGCTACCTCCAGTCTTTAATATAAAAGCTAGTTTGGCATTCAATTTAGTCTTAAATATAAAATCTTAATCCGTTTTATTTCTTATATTTATCTATTTTTTAAGATAGTTTTTATAATAGTTGCCCATATTAAATATTTTATCAAATAGTAGTTTTAGCTAATATATATGATTAGCAAGGATATTTTAGGAAAGATAACATATATATATTACAAATAACTAACTTAACAAATTTCATTGAATATACTCAAATTAGTCAATTAACTCTTATATTATAGGAATATAAGCCAGATGTAACATACACAATCTCTCTCCAAAAGTGTTAAAAAAATACGCAAGATTCAGAACAAGTTTTAAAGGAGGCACTATTACATATTTTGGCTTATGTGACGTTAATTTACCATGCTTATGAATGAAACATAAACGTCAAGGCAAAGCCTTTATTTCACAGTTATTACAAAAATCGTAAGGAAACTTGACAATTTTGCTGGATTCAGGGTTTAGAATAAAAGTCATGAATTTAGTATCTTCTTATTCTTTTTTTTTTTTTAATTATAGTTATTTAACTGTACTTCATAAACAGAACATTACTGTTTTATTAACTTTTCAACGGATATAATCAATTTTGCAATGGGGTAAGAATACAATGAGCATGTATTTATAATTTTTTTTCACATGCATTGCATACAAATTTAAATAGCAAATCTTTACAAACTGAATCAGAATTATATACACAATAAGAGGGGAAATGACAATTTCTGCTTCGGCGTTGAGCTTTAATTTGCCCGCGTTGAAATTCTCAGAAGCTGCGTCCCTTTCCATTGCAGAACCATTTCATTGCCATTATTGCCTTCAATCTTAACCTCGTACGACCCTTGCATTCGTCCCAACATTTCTCCTACTTCCATTAATGTCTCCTCCCTCAAGCTTCCACCCCCTAACTCTATTTCTGATTGAACATTCCCACATTGTCTCATCTCCTCCCACCTCCGAAGCCAATCCTCACATGATATATATGGCGCCACGAATAGATTCTCCATAGCTGTTCTTGCCTCTGAGAATTGGAATGGGAAATTTGATTCTACGGATTCTAATAAAGCATGGTAATGCTCCAAATGGCCATTAAAGAAGGACATGAAATCGGTGCTGTTTCTCAGTTTCTCACAGGCTTCTCCATCACCAAAAGATATAATTCCCCTGTTGGCAGTTGAGCTTTTGATGAAATCCTTTGCTACTTGTAGAAATTCCAAGACATGTCTCCTACTTCTGACCCTTCCCATATGTGGAAGACCCGCCATGCAATTGAAGGCCACGAAATTTCTCTTTCCATTTCCATGCCCACTCCTTTTGTTCAATTTCTTAAGCTCTGTCACCAATTCCTCGATCCTCTGTTCCTCCACCTTCAACTTCAAACCAGATGATTTGGCGTGTTCATAGAGCTTCCTTCTGATTTCTTCAAATTTCCATTGAGTGGAAACATAACCAATATCTGGACTCTCCTCTTCTTCCAATGTCATAACAGTCAGTTTCAAAGTTTTGTGCTGTTGAGCAATAGCCTCCATCAATGGAGGCCATTGACCCCCTTCTCCCATATCAAAGTCTATTATATGTATCACTTCTGAATCAGCTGGTATGGATCCTAGAATTACTGAATTGGCTGCAAAATGAGCAATTCTTCCATGTGGGAGGCCTTGGTAGATAGCCTTGAAAAAGTCGCGGAAGCTCCTGTAGGCCTCCTGTTTGATGAAACTCCCTTGATCTGCATCATCATGATTTTGGGACAAAATGAATGCCAGACGTTCAAGGGGATCACCAAGAGGGCTTACTTTGTGGCTGATGCGTCTCAGAATCACTTGTGCAAGTGTGTTCTGTCCTTGCTCTAAGACTTCTCCAACGGCTTCCAGAAGATGAGGAAGACTCAACTGGTTCTCCATCTCCATGTCTTCTCCTAGTATGATCAGTGATGGTGGTGCTTGTACTACTGTAGACATGCCTGATTGCTTCGATGTGGTTGGACTCCAAACATCTCTCTGAAAACACGGGTTCTGGGAAGCAAAGCTTATTCCCTCACCTTCTTCAGGGCATCCATGAAAAATACCCGGACTTAGAGAACTCAAAGTGGGATCAAAAGCATCAAGATCCATGGAGAAATCATCAATCAATGATGGGAGTTCATCAACAGGGAAATAGACATGATCAGTGCAGAAGACTCCAGAAGAAGCATCCTCTGAAGTGGGGAACAAAAGAGCGTCCACGTTGAAGTCCAAAGACTCAACATGATCAAAAGTTGAGCTTATGCCTTCACAGGACGACCAAGAATGCTCTATCTCAGGCTCCATCTTTATATTCTGGTTTTTCTACACGTTGAAGAGAAAGAAAGAGACTCTTGTTTATGAGTTGATATGGTGAATGGCCTCTCTGAATATTTATAGGCGAAATCAAAGGACCATGTGAAAACAAATCAGTATTCCTACATGGTAGTTAGCTTGCTAGAGGAGAAGAAGAAAGTTTGTCATTATATATACAAAAATTTGTTTCACAAGTACTCCTCATGTCCTTAATATAAGACATAATTCTTGAGTTGGTTTTGGTCCTAAATATTAGACCAATTTCTCATATTTATCAATTTTTTCTAAATTACCCATATGGATACTCCCTCAACCATAATCAAGTAGAAGAGGGAGAGGGGTATTAAGAAAGATGATTATGGTGTTTTAGGAAAAATGCATCACTTTTCTTATAATTAACTAACTTACCTAACTTCCTTAATCTAATCAAATTAGTTAAAAGGGTCTTATATTAGGGACTGGAAGAGTAGATTAACTTGCATTAAATGTGTTCTACATCTGAACTGATAGATTGTGTGTATTATTTGCATAGATTAGTCATTAATATCGATAAACAAATGTACTCGGAATATAATTTTGTATTAGAATAGATAATATAAAAATGAAGAATTTCGTCAATCCTTATATATTAATGACAGATAAGTTTGTTTTACGCCTACTTTCATAATTATGGCATATTTATATATATTCCTAGAGAGTGGCCATGGCAAGCCTTGAGTGTCTTGTATGAACCTCTGATGTTAAGTATTTGGATATTTTACGTAACAATTAATTAGTTAGTAGTATAACAATTAATGTCATTTTCTGAGGTCCAAAAAAAAAAGTCATTTTCCTTCACAATTACGTTTCATATCAGTAGAAAGTTGTTTCAGAAGCTTCACCCAAATGGCTACTTGTGCTTGAATGTTATGTCTTATAGCTTATAACATGATTTATAATAAATTTTTGTACTTCTTGGTCCTACATGTAAGATTTATTTTTATAACATAGGTCTTACATTTATGATTAGAGAAGTACTTTATATATTTCCCATGCATCATCCAAATATCGCACTAAAAAGGGTAATGAAGTGTGCAAGGATTATTGATTTGAACCTTTTTAGTCGCCTTGGGTTAAATCAAAAATAAAACCAAATTATACAGTAAAGCACAACTCGGGTCGAGTCTCTTGAGGAGCTTTTTATTAATTCCTTAGTTAACTAAGTGACAAAGAATTGAAAGGAGGGGTTGAAAAAGGATTTTTCAATTAATAAAACTAATTAAGAGAGTAAGAAATAAATCTAAACTACTTTTTTTTGGTACTTTTAAGAAAGAATGAAAAATGCAAATTTGAATTGTAAGAAATCAATAACAAGAATGCTCTTGAGGAATGAATCAATGACTATCCTAGCTTGTTTAATGATATGGGAGTAACTTAAGTGGTTAAGATTGGTTTATATAAGTTATTCCTTTTAAATTAATACTCAACTAGAACATTAATTACTTGTTAAATTCACTTCAAGCATAATTTCTATACAACTCGCATAAAAATCACACTAACAATGACTTAACAAAGGCATAAACATAAATATATGTATAAACCAAGTACTCAAACTTATAAATACCAATCCAAATCTCAGCAATTCCAATCCAAACCAAGAATTACAACTAGCAACTCTTAGCTTTAAACCAAATATAACAAACTTCAAACCAGAAATCATCAACAAAATAGTCTAAACTAAGGACTAGAATTAAACTCCCCTTTTGTAGCTCCCAAACTCAAGTCATTGAATTCAATCCCGAAGAGCACAGCGAACTCAGCCTCTCATAGCCTTTAACCAAGCTACAACTCGTGCCAAATATTCAGTAGCCATAGAGGATAGATGGAGGAGAAGAAAGATGAATTTGGAAGATTGAAATTGAAGTGTTGCGGTGGTGGTGTATGCGTGAAGGGAAGGGTGTAAAGGAGTGTATATGGCCGAAAGGGAAAAGGACGAAACTGGTGGAGAAAGAATTTGGTGTGGCGGCGTACGAAGGTAGCGTATGAGTGTGGTGTAGGTATGGCTCGGTGTGAAGGACGTGAAGGGGTGTGAGTGAGGGGTCCCTTGATTGTGCGTTGCGGTGGTATATATATATGAAAGGAATGGGGGGAGGTGGCGGCGTGGTCTTGCGTGTAGGAGGGGAGATATATCCGAATCAAATCTGAAGGAGCAAGGATGATTGGGCGGCCTCTTTTTTAATCCATAATAATATCATAATCTGATGCCTTGATATCCAAGTTGTTTGCGTCTCCAATTTCCTTTTTTTCTTCTTCTTCCTTTCAGCTTTCTATGATCTTTATTTCCTTATTTTTAAGGCCTGCAAAAGATAAATTGAGATACTATCATAAAACCCAAAATCAATTATTTAAAAAGAGATAAAAATATGATAAGATCTCTTATTAAATCTCTAATTTCATGCAATCAATATTTGATTCAGAATACTCACAATTAATGCAATTTATCTCACTTTAATTGATAAATATCTTCAAAAAGGATATCAAATAATATGTTAAAATCAGGATTTATCAACTATTCATTAGAAGAAGTCATATTGTTTATGGTTTATAAATATTATATATATTATTTTATTATATATAAATAAATTTACACGAAGTCGTAATCTCTTTTCTAATTGGCAAGCTTTTCACAATAAGCCATTGAGAAATGAACTTGATACACAGCAGACGATTTCAAGATTCAAATTTTTTTGTTAATAATATAAGATATAGATAATAATGTGATGCATTCACAACTATGCGAACAAATTTTGATGCTAAACAAAGTAATAAGTACCTGATAAACTCAATTATTTTTGTATTTTGATATCTTTTATATGGGTTTTGTCAACTTAATTAGTCTTTTTATTCTTAATTGATTGTTAATTGAGTTAATATGTTTTATTTTGAATTATTATTTTATAGGAGAAAAATTGTCATATTTTGGTTTAATTATGACTAACTGATTTTTAAGGGCAATTAATGCTATCTTATTCTTGAATTTTGATTGCAGGTTTTTGGAAGGCTTAAAAATAAAAATAAATAAATAAAATAATAAAAAGAGGGAACAAAACGGAACGTTTTGGCCCCCATCCCTAATATTCAACTATTCATACTCATCATCTTCATTGGACGCAAGGGTGCGAGTTGACGGCAGATCTAGAGGACGCGAGGGGCACTTGGCGGCTACGTGTGTGGCACTATTCATCATCTTCTTCCTCTCCGCGTTGCGCAACAGAACCAGAAGAGTGGCAGCCAACAGAGACAGAACGAAGGATCAGAAAACAGTGAGCTCACGGCAAAATCATACCTCCAGATTCCATCTTCATTGTTCTTCATGGCTGTACCAAATTGGAATTTTGGTGGAGCTATAGTGATGGTCAGGAGCAGCCAAATACTTCCAATTCTCTAGAGTAATGGTTATGGCTTGAACTAAGAGTTTCAAAAGGGAGTTTCAGCTCTTCCAATCTTTACTTCTTTCATTATAATAATGATTTTTAGGTCTTAGAATGAATTTTGCAATATTTGAATGTGTTGTAATGATTTATATTTGTGTTGAGATTGGTTGTAGCTGCTGGAATCTTTGATTAGATTTGACATTATACTGTGATTAACTTTAATTTCCTTACATTGTACTTGGTTAGATTATGTTTTGAAATTATGGTGAATATTTAATGGTAATTCAATGTGGCTTGGTTATTGGACTACAAATGTTAATTGTTTTTCTTTGGTTCTCCTTAGCTAATTGTGCTGAAACAGTTTCGTTGTAAGTAATTAATATGCAAGGTAGCTTGATGTTGATTATTCTAATTAAACTGAATCTAAGGGGTGACCCTTGGAGTCTTTTGAATTTAACTAACTCCTAAATTAATTGAAGTAATAATAACCTTAATCATTGTGCTAGAGGATTGCTTTTTCATTTGCTATCACTTGTTAATTCTCTTTATTTATTTCGTTCATATTTATTTTATAAACTAAAAATCCAAAAATTATTTACTCATTTTGCATCCTTTTAAATTTTGCCAATTAGTTAGTTAAAAAGAAAATCAATCCCTTTCCAAGTCACTGAGTCAATTCTATATTTTTGATACTTAGTTTCTTTAGGATTTCAAATAAAGACTCTTCAAAGTAAAATGATCCGAGTTTTGCACTATATTGCATTGCTTAGATTTATTTTTGACTAGGAATCCCAAGGCAAACGACAAAGGCTCCCATCAATACCAAAAACTCATAACTATTGATTTTAATTTTTTAACTTTTATTTTTATGAAGAATATTTTAATATGTATAAAATTTAAAATAAAAATAATATCTTAACTACTCCCTCTGCCCCTTATCATAAATCATGCGGTTCAAAATGTTACTTAAATTTGATTAAAAGTAGTAAGTGTGTAAGATATAAACATATTTTTCTAATTATATCCATGTTTATAAAGAGAGTACTATATGAGCGATAATGAGTAAAAGTTTATTGTAAAGAGATAATAAGTGAGATATTTTTAATAGGATAAAAATGAAAAGATTAGTTTGATATTTCAAACAAAGAGGAATTGTTTTTTTATACTCAGAAACACCAAGAGTGATTATTTCTTGTAAAAAGGGAATTTAAAAGGACTTTTTATTGAAAAAGTTTTGGATGAAAATTTCAAATCTGGACTTTTGAAATTATATTTCATCTTATTTCCACAACGATGAGAGATAGGCACTGACTGGTTCCCATATATATGCGTTCCTTTATCAATTATCATCCAATCAACTGATTCCCGTAATGGGTCAGCCAATAAAACATTTTACAATAATTCTTTCTTTATTTTATATATATGTATATATTTATATAAATATAGCCCGAACGTTGAAGCATCTCTCTACGTGCTATCAAAACATTAACAACTGAAAAAGATATTATTAATTAGAGTATATGTAAATTCAGGAAGATGCATGTAATGTTAATTTGCTCCCATATTAATTAAACTTTATTGTATGGAAGGTACATAAAGATTCTCTGTCTTGTCTAGCAAACAGCCAACCGAAAGTATTACTCAATAACTTGATACGTAAAAATACAATGATAAACGTCGACATACATAAAATATTTGCATATGAGGTATGGCTAGCTATCTGTAGGATGTTCTGTTTCATTCAGAAGTTGTCTTATTCATGTTTCGATTATGTGGCAGTCTCTGATTGAAGCTGACCATCATAACACTATCTTACCTATGATTTTAAAAGTATTGTCTATTATATTTTCGTTGATGTATATATTGTGAGAAGTTTATTAACCTAATTAATCTCATGTATATAGTTAGATAATTACTACCTCAAATCTTTAATATAAGAGCTAGTTTGACTTTTAATTGATCTGAAATATAAGATCTTAATCCACTTTTTCTTTTACTAGTATATTTATCCATTTTTTTGAAAAGTAATCTATCCATGGTAGTAATTGCATATGTTAAAGATTTCATCAAATAGTAGTTTTAGCTAATACACATAATTAGTAAAGGTATTTTAGGAAAAATAATACCTATTTATTACAAATAAATAACTTAACTAATTTTTTTAATCTCTCCAAATTAGTCTACTGGGTTTATATCAAGAACCGTAAGTAGTAGTAAACAATTTTTGTAGGACAAATTAAGGATATATGATTCAAAATTAGATTACATGACAATCACAAAACATAAAGCCCACAGAGGACTCATTACTGGCCAAATGTTTAACATGATAGTAGAAATTGCGAGGACAACGTAAAGCATTGAATTAGTATAGTGGTCTAATTACCGAAGCTGATTAACACTATTCATCAGAGAATAATACTTAACATCAAATTTTTTATATCAGGTATGTTAAGTTTTGCAATCACACACAGCTATGTAATCCATTTTTGAAATATTAACATTTAATAATAAACTCACATATGAAAAATATAAAACATATAACTTTGTGTGACTAGAAAACTTGATAGGATTTATATGAGTAACTTTACATAATTATTTTCCTTTGTTATATTGGTGAATATTGGAAAATCTAGAAGATATGTTATTTTAACTTAATGGCATGATCCATCAATTTACCCGTTATTTGCTCTTACATGCCTAGCTAGAGAATTTGCGGAAGTTTCCTATAGAGTAATATTTAATATTACCTCACACGATAAGAACTATACATATATATATATATATATATATATATATTAGTTGTTTGATTCGAAAGTAGTGCTGAGTGAAGGAGGAAGTTTGGAAGCGAGGGGTCTAATGCTGCATTATCATATTGGAATGAATCTTGACGGGAAATTCATAAATTTACATGGACACATATTGTAGCATAATTGCTATATAATAATATGAAATTTTGACCAAAGAATTTCGATAGTAACAATAGGGATTAAGAGTCTAGCTTGCAACAATCAGTCCTTTTAATAATTGGAAATAGACTTTGGTTTATCTATTCCACGTATATACTCTATGGATATCGATAATTGGAGCGTAGGAAATAAACTTTTTGCCTTTTTGTTTCAAGAAATCACATTATTTAGGCTCTAATCAATTTGAATCCAATCAGGTCAAGCCATGAGGATGTATTTGAATCACGACTTTGCTTGAGTAGAATGAACAAACACTGACTCACTTGAATTTATTACCCTTGAAAACGGAACTTTAATATATACTACCTTCTCTTCTTAATATAATAATTAATTGACTGATTTGAGTAGATTAAGAAAACTAGTTAAGTTAGTTATTTGTAATAGATAGGTGATGTTCTTTCTAAGATATCTTTGTAATCAAGTGTATTGATAACTAGAACTATCATTATTACAAGAACTACCTTGAAAAAAATAAATAAATATGAAAAACAAAATAGATTGGAGTCTTCTATTAAGGATCAAAATAAAAGTTAAATGAGCTCTTATATTAAAGCCCAGAAGTTGTGTGTGTGTGTGTATTCGCATAAATATTGATAAGATTAAGAATACTTAACATCAAGATCAAAAGATACTCACTTCGTTGCCAATGTAATTTGTAAAATTTTAGGAGTAATTAATAGTTTTTTTAATAAAAAAATAATCCCCAATCGATGAATAAAAAAGACTTGGCCCACCTTTTATTCTTCGCCAAATATATGACTATATTCTCACTAAAGAAAATAATCATTAAAAAGAGCTTCTGGAGCCACACAAAAAAAGTTCCAATATTTGCGGATCCAAAACCAAACAAAAGAAAAAGGAAAAAAAACCCTTGTCAGCCAAAAATCGGAATAAAAAACATTAAAGAAACAAAGAGCAAAAGGAACCAAAGCACACGAATTGGACTTCATCATCTACCAAGATTAGCATTAAAGAGGAAGAGGGCTATAATAACATCCAGTATCTCTTGAGTACTTTTCTATGAAAATTATCATGACCTTGCCCACCTTAAAGTAGAGTATGAAAAAATAATGAGATTAATTGAGGGCAAAAGTGGAAACATGAAAAAACTTTTAAAACATAAATTAGTCAGAATTCTCTTGATATATGTGAGTAGTATAATTTTCTCCTATGAAAAAAAAAATGGAGAGAACAGTTTTTTCTTACAATTAAACCCTAATCCCAATTTGATTGAAGCTTTGTAGGCACCCTCTGGGTCTATTCCATTCACCATCAATCCTCACTCTGGGCTCCCTCTTGGACTTGGGCCATCCCACATGGGCCCAAGAGTTCATGACTAGCTGCACAACCTTCAGGAAATGAATCAAAAAGAGGCGTCATGTAATCATATCCGACATTGACATGGATCTTGTAAAAAAAAAAGAAGAAGGACATATTGATATTGATCAATAATACCAAAGTCGAGTTATTAATATTATTAATAATTGTACTCTTCGTTTTTAATCAATAAAATTGATCCTTTTACTGACTCTTAAATAACTTAGCATTTCAAGTTATTACTAAGTTAAACATGCAAATATGCATATAATATTACTTTATCTTCAAAACTCAACATCTAATATAAATGACATCTAGAAATTGCCAAAGCAACTAATGCTTGGACAATCAAAATGCTAATTAATTTTAAAGATACTTTGATGATTCTTGCCAGAGGATTACTTTGAAAAGAGTTTTTTAATGCATTGTCTTACTTTATATATTAATTTGTTAATATCCCATTAACTTGAAAAAAGTATTATATGTTTATTTTAATACCCCGCTACCTTTATTACCAAAGGCAACAAACAGAAGATGGCAACGCAAAGCCCCAAAAGCAAACTTTTTTGTAAGTGTTTTCTAAATGACGGGGCCGAAGTTTGCTAAAATATAGAGTAAAATACTCTAAAATTCTATGTATTTTATTTTAATTACACATACCTTCTCTCTATTTTAAAAACATACATTTAAGTTTAAACTATTAATTTCACTAAGAATATTCTAAAAAGAAGCTTTTTTAATTAAAATTTATGTTAAATTACTTTTTGTTTACTAATTGACCATTTATAATACAAAATCCCTAAATTTTGACTAAAACTATTTTAAAGAATTTAAGTATTTTTCTTTACTTTAATTTAATTTTTTATTTTTACAAAATATTATTTTTTAATATTTTTATCATATTGGACCAGAAAATTAAGTAATTTAATTAATGTAAGCATAAAAAATTGAATAAAAATTTGATTTATTCTTTAAATAAATATACAATTGATCAAATTAAATAAGTTATAAATTTTTGCAACAAATTTTTTTTAGAAAAATTTACATTATAAATTTAAATTATTTATATAATTTTTCAAACTGACATAATTTATATTTTATGATGAAAAAATTTTAATGAACTCGATTGAAATTTTTTTAAAAAAAAGTAGGATTAAAAGCATTTAATTAATTTTTATTACTTTTTTATATTACTTCTTCTTTTTGTTATAATTTTAAAACTCCCCTCTCTAATTTTTTAAATAAAACTCACTAAAATCTTTCCTTCCTTCTCTTCTCTTTTCCTCCATTTCCTTCGTACCAGCAATACCTGAATGAATAATGGTTCTGATAAGCAATATACCTTTAACAACCATCAGTATCATGAGGGGAAGAAAGCAAAGAAAGACAAAGGAAAGAAAAATTAAGGAGGGGGAACATAAAGAAGTTGGAATATTAATAATTTTACATAAAAAAGTTGGAAAGTTAATTTACTTTTTACAAAACCACTCTTATCAATAATTTCTTAGGATTTGTATTTCTTAAATGTATGTTTTAATTTTAAATAAAGGTAAACTTTAAAAAAAATACTAATATTTCTTTTTTAGATGATAGTAATAATTCAAAAATCTTTTCTTACTTACTTTGTTTTTGCCCTCAATATGTTTTCTTACTTTCGTTGAAGGAATATGAAAATATTTTTATAATGGTTAATTTAGTGTCTTTTGGATATTTTATATAATTGTGATTTTCATGTCCGCTCATAATAAGTAGTAGTTCATGTATTTTCATTAAGAAAATTCAAAATATTCCTTTCTTTCATTTAAAGTTTTTTTCAAATATAAATAATACTCCCTTCTTAATTCTTTTCTGGTTTACGACAAATTTACTCTACCTTTCTTCCTACCAAACCAAGCTTTGAATGATTTTTCATTCTTAGACACTTACTCTTAATGTATTAAATCGAAAAGCATTTTGCAGTTACTTATACTTTTTAAAATTTTTAATTTGATACATTTATACATTTCTGTTTTTAATTAGATATGTTACTTTCTATAATTTTGTTCTGTTAATAGCATTAGTTTTTGTATAGGATCAGTGGTACTAATACTGTAAATTAAAGTATTTAATTAATATCATTCTTTCCTATTCTATTTGATTATGGTTGAAAGAGTATTCATAGAAATAATTTAAAAAAACTAATAAATATAAAAAATAAATCTTATATTTAGAATTAAAATTAACTTAATAATTCAGGTTTTATATTAAGAAGCAAGAGAGCGTAATAAAAAGCACGGATTGGAGGCTCGGGTCATACAGCACTTTATGACCACACGATTCCTGCGTTGCGTCACTCTTCACACGTCACTGCGTTCTTGTTTTTTCCTAACCAATCATGGAGTAAACCAAAAAGAGAATTATAACCAAGTCCCATAAAAAAAAATAATTATCAAAAGATTTCAATAAGAATCTCAACAGCCTATAATAATAAGTTTTATAGTGAGAATGATAACTTTTAAAATTTGTTTTTTAATTGTTTTTTTTATTTGGGACCTCATTGTAATTCTTCTTAAACTAAATTCCACTAATACGCGCTCCGGCGTTACTTTCTTGAACAGTAATAAAGATGGTTGTTGTTGGCGATGAATAAATAAATAAATTTCTTTAACAGTAGTAAAGATGGGTTGTTCTTGGCAATGAATATATAAATAAATTTCTTTGACAGTAGTAAAGATGGGTTGTTGTTGGCAATGAATATATAAATAAATTTCTTTGACAGTAATCAATATTGGTTGTTGTTGGCAATGAATAAATAAATTAATTTCTTTAACAGTGATAAAGATTAGTCGTTGTTGGCAATAAATATAAAGATTGTTAGAACTTAGGTGAAAACGTGTGTGTACATTAAAAAAAAAGTAATATCTATATCAAATTTTTTATATCTATTAGTCAACTTTTCTAATTATACATGATCATAATTACTATTTAATTATAAATTCACATGAAAAAAAATTAAATACATGATCATGTGTATTTAGAAATTTCGATATAAATCTAATTCATATGTATTATTCATATGTATTGCATAAAGTGTGAGAAATCAATCACAATGTTAATGACTTTTGAATAGTTATACACTACCAAAAAAAAAAAACAACTCATTACCGACAGAATTAACAACGAGAAATTATTCCGTCGTTAATTTTCGACGGATGACCTACAGAAATTTCATCGCTAAATTTAAGAACGGATTAGTTGCAAAAAAATTTCGTTGCTAATATTAGTGACAGATTAGCAATGGAATTTCTGTCCATTGCTAAATTCTGTCAGTAATCTGTCAAAAAATTTGTCAGTAAATATTTAGTTACGAAATTAATGACAAAATTTTTTCTGTCAGGAATTTTCATTGCTAATTCCTTCGCTAAATTGTTTGTCACAAAAGTTTTCGTCACTAATTCCGTTGCTAATTCTATTATGTTGCAATTCAGTCACTAATCCGTTACTAATTTTAAATTTCATTATTTTAGATTATAATCTTACAACAAATTATATAATAATATAATTAAGAATATAATGATTTAAATATATTTTTAATTATAAAATAAATTGATATATTTAATTGTGGAGTTCGTGTGAATAAAGATATCATCATCATTCATGTCATTATTAAGTATATACTGAAAATAGAAAGACAATTTTTTTAAAAAACTTGTTTATATTTCATTAAAATCAATTCCTCATGTTTATTAATAATAATTAAAAATATAATAAGAATATTAATAACTTTCTTATACAAACTGATATAAGAAGGAAATAATTTTATCATATGTATAATACATTAAAAGATATAATATATGATAGAAATTCAAAACCGAAAAATGAATTGATATGAACACAAACTAATATTAAAGTGAATTTTGAATTTCAATCATTAAACAATAAAATTTAATCATGATATAATTAATACTCATGATATAGATTGATTTTGGTCTTCAATACAAGAACAAATGGTATATACAAAAAATTTTAAGAAAATAAATTACATAAGATACATATACAAGTAGGAGAATATTGTTTATCACAATCTATTCAAATCATTTAATTTTTTATATAGAATAATTTATTAGATTTTATTATAGTAACTATTTTTTGAATAACAAGATTTTTTGATTAAGTATAAATGGTTTTCATCATATATATAAAACACATATAAATAATATAATATAATGTAACATAATACATATATAATTAAATTGTATATCTTATCAATGTTAATTAAAAAATAAAATTAAAAAATTATTTATGATTTAAAATTCAAAATTAGTGTCATTAGAAATTAAATTTATTGTTAGTTTTTAATAACATATAAGTATATCTAATTGTTTGCGTAAAAGAATATTATATATATATATATATATATATATTTAATTTTACATAATAAGTCAACAGATTCATTATAGCTCAACTAGTAAAGTTGCATGCACGCATAGACGAGATCCTGGGTTTGAACCATGGAGAAGTCACTTTGAGGAGGAAATTATATAGTGACGACATGTGGTGTCATAAGGTGACACGTAAAGTGGCAGCACACGTGGCAAGCAGAGATGAGGTCAAAGGGACATGTGGAGGTGGTCGGCGGTCATCGCCAGCGATGACGTGGCGATTGGTAGAGGCATTATGTGGCATTTTAATTTTTTTTTCAAAAATAGGTTTACTAATGGATTAGCTACGAAAATTTTCCGTCGCTAATTTGGAACAAAAATTTTCATTAGTAATTAGTGACGGAAAATTTCGTCGCTAATCCGTAGCTAATTAGTGACAAAATTTTAATTCCATCGCTAATCCAATTAGCAACAAAGGAATTAGCAACCGAACAAATTTCGTCACTAATTCTGTCACTAAATAAAAAATTCTATCGCTAATAGCATTTTTTTTAATGATATTTGATAAATAGAGCTATATATTGACAAACAAATTATATTGTTTCCGATTCCTAATATAAAATTTAATTTGCGATCCAAATCAAACTTTAAACTAGATTTTATATATTAAATACTAGAACAAGGTAGTATACGGATTACTACCTCTTATCTTTACCACAAAAACGAAATCACAAATTTGAGGATATTAAAAAATTAATTAAACTAATTATTTGTAATAAATAAGTATTTATTTTTTTAAAATATTATTATCAATAATATGCACAATGAATATAAATATTTTGGAAAAAAATTATAAATTTGAGAGACAACAAAATAAATTAAAGTGTTATATTTAAGAGAAAAGTGAATTTTGCGGCACAACCTTCAGTAAATGAGTCAAAAAGAGGAGTCATATACTCATATCCGACATTGATATTGATCTGGTTTAAAAAAAAAAAAAGGAGATATTGATATTGATCAATAATACCAAAGTCGAGTTATTAATCTTATTAATAATCGGACTCTTCGTTTTTAATCAATAAAATTGATACTTTTAAATAACTTAGCATTTCAAGTTATTACTAAGTCATGCATATAATATTACTTTATATTCGAAACTCAACATCTAATATCAATGACATCTGTAAATTGCCAAAGCAACTAATGCTTGTACCATCAAAATGCTAATTAATTTTAAAGATACTTTGATGATTCTTGCAACCGGAGTACTTTGAAAAGAGTATTTTAATGCATTGTCTTACTTTATATATTAATTTGTTAATGTCCCACTACCTTGAATTATATATATTTTTTGCTGGTAAAAAAAGAATTATATATATATATATATTTTAATACCCCACCACCTTTATTACGTCCAAAGGCAACAAACAGAAGATGGCAACGAAACGCCCCAAAAGCAATCTTTTTTTCAAGTGTTTTCCAAATGACGGGGCCGAAGTTTGCTAGAATATAGAGTAAAATACTCTAAAATTCTTTGTATTTTATTTTAATTAGACATACCTCCTTTTTATTTTAAAAACATACATTTAAGTTTAAACTATTAATTCCCTTAAGAATATTCTAAAAAGAAGCTTTTTTAATTAAAATTTATGCTGAAATACTTTTTGTTTACTAATTTACCAATCATAATACTAAATCCTTAAATTTTGACTAAAACTATTTTAAAGAATTTAAGTTTTTTTTTTACCTTAATTTTATTTTTTTATTTTTACAAAAGATTCTTTGTTTAATATTTTTATCATATTGGGCCAGAAAATAGTTAATGTAAGCACAAAGAAATGAATAGAAATTTGATTAATTCTTTAAATAAATATACAATTGATCAAATTAAATAAGTTATAAATGTTTGCAACAAATTTTTTCAAAAAATTTTAATTTTAAATTATTTATATATGATGAAAAAATAAGCATTTAAAATATTTTCTTGCCATCTAAACCTTAAGTTTCAATATTTTATAAAAAATTAAAATTATATAATTCTAAAATATAATAAAAATTAATAAATTTTATAACGTATTAAAAAGTTTGAAAATACATGTATTATAATTATTTTTTGTTGCATCAAAATTATTTTTTTTATAGATATAAATGTTTAAATAGCATTTATGTTAAAAAGGACATTTTGGTCAAAATAAAAGTTTGAAAGTTAAACTTAGCGGTCAACTAACAGTGGGATGGATGGAAATGAAATCTCAAAAATATAAGGAAGGTTTATGTAACATATATTTTAGTTTTAAAGAAGGTTTATATATATTTTCAAAATAAAAGGGAGGTTTCTGCAATTTAAATAAAATAGAGGGATAGCTAATGTATTTTACTCTAAAAAAATAATATTCCAGGTATTTTTCTGAATATTTTTTAATCCTAGTAATTCCAAGGCTTATCTTAATCATGAATTCATGATGTTGAGACCCCAAAACTAAACCCCCTAATTAAAGAAAACTGATGAGATCAATTCGTCCATATAAATGAATGCTCCCAAATTTACAACTCCCCTCATGTCCTCATCAAAGGGACAGAGTATACCCTTTGACTGCATTGCTTTCCACGTAGCACTGATGTGGTCGAGCAAATGACTGTTAAAGAAAGATGGATGAATTTTTTTTTTTTTTTAATCAGAGGAGTAGACATTAATCTTCTAACTTACATGAGAAATTTCATTTAATAGGGGGAGGTATTAATGACTTGATATTACAAGTAGATTGCACCCATAACTTCTTACATTTATATGAGAGCATTTACATTATTAGGTTACAAGGACACTAGTTGAGAGGATTTGAAATAATAATATAATCACAAACATCAAAATTTGAAGAAAACTAAGGTGAAATTTTATAAAAAAGAAAGACATGATAAATTTTCACACAAAGACACGTGTCACACATAGATTGATTTAGGTTATATTCTTTTTGATTCTATACATAAGAGACAAATAATTCAATTACGTAAGTAAAAAAATTAGTTAAAATTAATTTTCAGATATTCTTTAAGTATATTTTATAAATGAAATCATCACCATCAAAAATTGTGTGCGTGGCATCATGACCGGGAGCACTGAACCACTTTTTCGTCCTCATTCCTCATTTTATTGTCGCCACGTGATTCAGGTCGCTCCATACAACGTCCTTGCGCTCCATCTTTCTTGGGTAAAAAAAAAAATCAATCGTCGAGTAAGGATGGGCACGTTGTTCCAATTTTATGCTGGAAAAATTTGTTAGAATAAATAAAGATATGTAGTTTGTTATGCTGGAAAGAAAAAAAGATATATAATTTAATTTGTTAGAACTAGACAACAGTAGATAATTTTATGTTGGTAAAATAGATAAAATATCATAATTTATTTGGGTAAGGCACGCTATCAAGGTTAAAAAGCTATATAGAGACTTGAAAGTATGAGGTTGAAAATTCGATCCCACTTATAATTTCATATTTTTAATGTTTTTTTCTTAAAAGATAAAAAAATATTAAGGAAGAATCAGGACACACTTTTAGAGTTCGTTTGGTATGAAAAAAAAAATGGAAGAGAAGAGAAGAGAGAAAAAATTTTAATGAATTCGATTGAAAAAAATTTAAAAAAAAGTAGGATTAAAAGCATTTAATTAATTTTTATTACTTTTTTATATTACTTCTTCTTTTTGTTATAATTTTAAAACTCCCCTCTCTAATTTTTTAAATAAAACTCATTAAAATCTTTCCTTCCTTCTCTTCTCTTTTCCTCCATTTCCTTCGTACCAGCAATACCTGAATGAATAATGGTTCTGATAAGCAATATACCTTTAACAACCATCAGTATCATGAGGGGAAGAAAGCAAAGAAAGACAAAGGAAAGAAAAATTAAGGAGGGGGAACATAAAGAAGTTGGAATATTAATAATTTTACATAAAAAAGTTGGAAAGTTAATTTACTTTTTACAAAACCACTCTTATCAATAATTTCTTAGGATTTGTATTTCTTAAATGTATGTTTTAATTTTAAATAAAGGTAAACTTAAAAAAAATACTAATATTTCTTTTTTAGATGATAGTAATAATTTAAAAATCTTTTCTTACTTACTTTGTTTTTGCCCTCAATATGTTTTCTTACTTTCGTTGACGGAATATGAAAATATTTTTATAATGGTTAATTTAGTGTCTTTTGGATATTTTATATAATTGTGATTTTCATGTCCGCTCATAATAAGTAGTAGTTCATGTATTTTCATTAAGAAAATTCAAAATATTCCTTTCCTTCATTTAAAGTTTTTTTTAAAATATAAATAATACTCCCTTCTTAATTCTTTTCTGGTTTACGACAAATTTACTCTACCTTCCTTTCTACCAAACCAAGCTTTAAACGATTTTTCAATCTTAGACACTTACTCTTAATGTACTAAACCGAAAAGCATTTTGTAGTTACTTATACTTTTAAAAATTTTTAATTTGATACATTTATACTTTTCTGTTTTTAATTAGATATGTTACTTTCTATAATTTTGTTCTGTTAATAGCATTAGTTTTTGTATAGGATTAGTGGTACTAATACAACAAAATTAAAGTATTTAATTAACTGGGAAAAAAAATACTATGGAAAGCATGGATTGGAGGCTCATCACTTTATGACCACATGATTCCTGTGTTGCGTCACTCTTCACACGTCATTGCGTTCTTGTTTTTTCCTAGCCAATCATGGAGTAAGCTAAATTCCACTAATGCCCTCTCCGGCGTTACTTTTTCAGAAATAAATTAATTTCTTCAGCAGTGATAAAGATTGGTTGTTGTCGGCAATGAATAAATAAATTAATTTCTTTGACAGTAATAAAGATTGGTAGTTGTTGGCAATGAATAAATAAATAAATTTCTTTGACAGTAATCAAGATTGGTTGTTGTTGGCAATGAATAAATAAATAAATTTCTTTGACAGTAATCAAGATTGGATGTTGTTGGCAATAAATATAAAGATTGTTAGAACTTCGGTGAAAACGTGTGTACACATTAAAATAAAAAAAAGTAATACCTATATCAAATTTTTTAGATCTATTATATCAACTTTTCGAATTATACATGATCATAATCACTATTTAATTATAAATTCACATTAGTAAGGATGGGCACGTTATTCCAATTTTATGCTGGAAAAATTTGTTAGAATAAATAAAGATATGTAGTTTGTTATGCTGGAAAGAAAAAAAGATACTACCTCCAGTCCTAATTATAAAAGTTAGTTAACTAATTTGAGAAGATTAAAGAAATAAGTTAAATTAGTTAATTGTAATAAATAGTTGTTGTCTTTTCTAAAATATCCTTGCTAATCAAATTTATTAACTAGAACTACCATTATTAGAGGGACTATCTTGAAAAAGAATGCATAAATATGAGAGACAAAGTGGATAGGGGTCTTATAATTAGGACCAAACTAAAAGTCAAACAAGGTCTTATATTAAGGACCGGAGGTAGTATATAATTTGTTAGAACTTGACAACAATAGATGATTTTATGTTGGTAAAATAGATAAAATATCATAATTTGTTTGGGTAAGGCATGCTTTCAAGTTAAAAAGCTATATAGAGACTTCAAAGTAAGTATGAGGTTGAAAATTTAATCCCACTTATAATTTCGTATTGTTAATATTTTTTAAAAAAAATAAAAAAGTATTAGGGCGGCTGTGGGGTTTTATGAAGTTTGCTTGTGCATTGTGCTTAAAAAAACGTCTCTCTTCGTCCTGGAAGAATCATGACATAGTTTTAGAGTTTGTTTGGTATGAAAAAAATGAAAGAGAAGAGAAGGGAGAAAAAAATTGTAATGAGCTCAACTGAAAAAATTAAAAAAAGTAGGATTAAAAGCATTTAATTAATTTTTATTATTTTTTATATTATTTCTTCCTTTTGTTATAATTTTAAAACTCTCCTCTTTAATTTTTTTTAAATAAAACTCATTAAAATCTTTCCTTCCTTTTCTTCTCTTTTCCTCCATTTCCTTCGTACCAGCAATACCTTAATGAATAATGGTTCTGATAAGCAACATACCTTTAGCAACCATCAGTGTCATGATGGGAAGAAAGCAAAGAAAGACAAAGGAAAGAAAACGTAAGGAGGGGGGGGGGGCATAAGGAAGTTGGAATATTAATAATTTTACATAAAAAGTTGGAAAGTTAATTTACTTTTTACAAAACCACTCTTATCTATAAATTCTTAGGATTTGTATTTCTTAAATGTATGTTTTAATTTTAAATAAAGGAAAACTTAAAAATTACTAATATTTCTTTTTTAGATGATAGTAATAATTTAAAAATCTTTTCTTACTTACTTTGTTTTTGCCCTTGTGAACACTCAATTTTGTTCAGGCCCCACAAAAATATTAAATGTAAATAAAATTTAAAAAAAGAAAAAAAGGGGGAAATAAAAGAATAAAAAAAAATATCCTCCTTGATTTTTTCTTAGAAACCAAGTTTGAAAATCTACTAGAAAATAATTAAATAAGAATATTTTTCTCACAATAAATGGTAATAAAGCAAAAGATAAAATTAAATACTGATTGGTCTCTAATTTAGGAAATGTGAGGTAAATACGTTAAAGAGGAAAATCAGAAAAATCATAAAATACAAATAAAAATCCCTCACTTAAATTGGTTAGCTCCTTAATTTAGAAACGTATTTTGGAGTCATAAAAGTAAAAAAAATAAAAAAAACAAAAATAAAAAAATCACAATTTGATAATGAGTTGGTGTTTAAATAGGAAGTTACATTATGTGTGATAATGGAGGAAAATTAAAAAATAAAAATTAGAGAAAAATTAAAAAACCCTAGACAGAGCCTGTAAAAAAGAGAATAAGGGTTAGAGGAAGGTACTTAGAATTTCTTGGTGAAAAAGAAGACAAGATAGAGAGCTTTTATATCATCTTATTTCACGATAATGAGTTGGCTTGGAGAAAAAGAGGGGAGGCCTAACTAGAGAAAAGTCTTTTGTTCATCTTCTTCTTTCTCCTACTCAAAGAAAGCCTATGCTCTTGTGATTGTTATCACATTTGTAAGCTTGAGCAGTGATGGCTAGAGGGTTCAATCCAATATGATTTTAGTTAATTCTTACTACTCCCTTTCTCTCTAATTTGTTTGAAATATGCCCTTATCTATTTATCTCCCATATGTACTTACTTTGATAACTACTTTCTTCTTTTTATTTTCTAGTTTATTTTATTTATTCTATTTTTGGTTCATGTCTTTTTACTAATATGTGTATATAGTTTATTATTATTGGCTTCTTATGTAATGTATCCATTTTTTAGAGCATCAAGTATGAATTTTTATTCTTATCTATTATGTTTAACTTGAATAACATGTTGAATTATTTTTGAGTGTTCTTTTTTTGTTTTGTTTTTGAAAGCACTTCTCTTGTTAAAATCTATACCATGTGAGATTGTGAGGTTTTTAGAACCTTCACATGTATCTAGATTCATTGGTAAATCGTGTGAAACTATAAGAGTCTTCGCAAGAATACCAACGTGGTCATGTAAATTTTCTTTTTGAAATAAAAAGAAAGAAAATAGTTTTGGCACCATGTTTATAAATAAATAATAGAATAGAAAATCTTTTTAAAATATGTACATATAATCTCAAAAGTTTTTTTAGAGTCATGTGAGGTTTTTAGAACCTCCACAGGCTTGAACGATCATTCTCCTGTATGAGGTTATGAGAACTTCCGTAGGGAGGATAATTCAAAATTTCTTTCAAAAATTTTTTTTAAATAAAAATACAAAATTTGTTTTCATATACTAAAAAAATACAAACCCACCAAAAAACCCTTTTTTTTAATTGAATAAATATTTTCTAAAAAATACCAACTAAGTGACACGCATTTTTACCCCTGAACTGTATGGGCTTTGATTCCTCTAAAGGATACATAGGCCTTAAGTTTTTATCTTAGGTCAAGTCCGGCTTTATAAATAATTTATTTTTTTGTAAATAAAATTTTTTTCTTTGTTTCTATCTTTTTTTAGGGTAATTAAAATATAATAAAAATGCCATATTTATTTTGATTAGTTAACTTAGGGTAACCGTTCATTTGAACAGGTGTTGTGGGGTGCCTAGCACCTTCTCCACACACAATCGACTTTCGAACCCTATCTGGTTTTCGTAGACCACATCTTTTTTTTAGGTTCTCAAAATTACCCTTTTAAAATTTTGGTGACAATTCTTCTTTCTTTCCTTTTTACCGGATGACCAGGATTCAGGAGCGACAGCCCTCAGCACCCATCAATATCTTTTCTTAATTTCGTTGAAGGAATATGAAAATACTTTTATAATGGTTAATTTAGTGTCTTTTGGATAGTTTATATAATTGTGATTTTCATGTGCGTTCGTAATAAATAGTAGTTCATGTATTTTCGTTAAGAAAATTCAAAATATTCCTTTCTTTCATTTAAAGTTTTCTTAAAATATAAATAATACTTCCTTCTTCATTCTTTTATGGTTTACGAAAAATTTACCCTACTTTTCTTTCTACCAATCCAAACATTGATTTACATGATTTTTGTTTTATTTTAGGACACTTATTCTTAATTTATTAAACCGAAAAGCATTTTGTAGTTACTAATACTCTTTTAAATTTTTAATTCAATACATTTATACTTTTCTGTTTTTAATTAGATATGTTACTTTCTATAATTTTGCTCTATCAATACAATTAGTTTTTGTATACGAATTAGTGGTACTAATACGACAAAATTAAAGTATCTAATTAACAGGAAAAAAAATACCATCGAAAGCATGGATTGGGGACTCGGGTCATACATCACTTTATGACCACATGATTCCTGCGTTGCGTCACTCTTCCCACGTCACTGCGTTCTTGTTTTTTTCCTAATCAATCATGGAGTATACTAAATTCCACTAATGCCCGCTCCGGCGTCACTTTTTAAATAAATTAATTTCTCAGAGATCCTCGTATTAGCAGCAGGATTTGAATTCACAACTTTATAGGTTATGAGCTAACTTCTTACCAACTGGATCAACTCTTATTTGTGATAAAAATTGGTTGTTGTTGGCAATGAATAAATAAATTAATTTCTTTAACAGTAGTCAAGATTGGTTGTTGTTGTCAATAAATACATAGATTGTTAGAACCTAGGCGAAAACGTGTGTGCACATTAAAAAAATAATACCTATATAAAATTTTTTATATTTATTATGTCAACTTTTCTAATTATACATGATCATAATCAGTATTTAATCATAAACTCACGTAAGAAAAAATAAAATACATGATCATGTGTAATTAAAAAATTTGATATAAATCTACTTCATATATATTGCATAAAGTGTGAGAAACCAATTAATCACAATGTTAATGACTTTTGAATACTTCTATTTGATAAATAGATCTACATATTGACGAACAAACTATATTGTCTCCGATTCTTAATACAAAATTTAATTTGCAGTCCAAATCAAACTTTTAAACTAGATCTCATATATTAGATATTAGAACAAGGCAGTATATGGATTACTACCTCTTATCTTTATAACAAAAGCTAAATAACAAATTTAAATATATTAAAAAAATTAGTTTAATTAATTATTTGTAATAAATAAGTATTAGTTTTTTTAAAATATCCTTATCAATAATATGCATTAAAACTACTCCTTGATAAATGAAATTCCTTAATATGTGCAATCAATATAAATATTTTGGGAAAAAATTATAAATTTAGGAGGCGATAAAATAAATTAAAGTGTTATATTTAAGAGAAAAGTGAATTTGTTGCTTAGCTTTTGTATTAACACCTAGAGGTGGTATAATTTATTATTGGGTTGATACAAATTTTGGTCTTTTAAGTTTACTTTAATTTAATTTTGGTTTCTTAAGTTTTAAACCATAAGTTTTGGTCCTTTAAGTTTGTCTTTATTTAAAATATTGATCCTTATAATCCAGTAAAAATTTAGATTATTTCGTCTCTTAAGAGGCCAAAATCTATGGTTTGAAATTTGAGGGGCAAAGCCAAAATGTGAGTAAACTTGAGGGACTAAAAATTATTCTAAACAAAAAGATAGGAATCTTCTCATAAAGCCATGTGTTATGCCTTTGATGCTTGACTTCACCGGGCAGAAGTGAATGATAAGGAAGGAAACAGTGGATAAGCATGATAATAAAAATGAGAATAGTCATCATCAAACCCAAATGGAACAATTAGAAATATATGAATGGGAAAATGAAAGTAGGAAAAATGAATCCCAAAAGCAAACAAAACAATAGCGAGAAGGGGTATAATACTAATAATGGAGGTTGGGACATATACAGAAAGAGGAAGAGCTTGGGGGGGGGGGGAGAGAGTGATAGCATGAGACCGATAATGTTAGAGTTACGGAAAAGCTTGAAAGCTTCTTCTCCGTCAAGTCTTGTTGTGCTTTTAGTACTATTATGGCTTAACATCACAGTGAGGCCTTCCATGGCCACACAAACAGTACCAGTAGGAGTCATTCTTGATCTGAACTCAACATTTGGTGACATGGTGAACAACAGCCTCGCCCTCGCCGTCGAAAATTACTACTCCATTCATAACGATACAGCCACCAGGATCTACCTTGATGTCCGGCATGTTTCTCAGAACAACATCGTCATCGCGGCATCAAGAGGTAACAAACACTACTTCTCCAATCTCCATCTTCTTAAATCTAATTTCTGTCTAATATTATTTTTTTGACGGATTTTTTCGTAATGGTCATTGACCAAATAACTTAAAATTAGTCTGAGTCTCATGAGTTTGCCTGGTCCTACCATCATTCGTGACTCATGAATAGTGTGATTTGCTAAATTGTCGTCAAAAACTGCTGGTGACCACCGGCAGCTTCCAGCGACTAGCAGAAGTAGGAGATTATTTTCCTCCCCACAAGGGAGGGACGATAAGGTCATTTTACCTAAATTCTGAAATTTCATTTCGTTCTAGTGGACTGATTTGAAATTTTTTAATCTTGAAGATACTTATTTATTAGTTTTTTCATTTGGGACGAGGGAAATGAAATGAAGGAAAATTTTAATGTGCTTAATTTCTTGGAGAAAAAAATTAGAGTGGGAATAAAAGCTTTTATTTAATTTTTTTACTTTTTTATCTTACATATGCACTTTATTAAAATTTTAGGTTAAAACATACATTTGGTCCTTTAGCTTTATATATAGTTTTAATTTGGTTCTTTAATTTTAAAAAATATACTTTTAGTTTTTTAACTCTAAAATTGTTAGTCTTAAATGATAATTTTTTATAACAATTATGATTGTTTTAAAAGTTAAACTTAATATGTTAGCATTTAGTAATATTTTATCCACATTCAAGAGTTTAATATCATTATTATTTATTGACTATTCTAGGATTGGAGCATTAAAAGTTTACTTTTTAAATTTAAAGGATTAAAATAAAACCTTATATAAAGTTAAAGGTCTAAAAGTATACTTTAACCAAAATTTTATAACTTCATTTTTTATTTTTCTAAATTGATCTATTAAAATTTTCTCTCCCCTCTCCCTCTCTATTTTCTTCATTAAAGTTTGGAAAAATTGGGACAAAATTCCTGGTTAGGAATTTCATTAAAATTGAGTTGCACAAAGTTCTTATGTGTCATTTGGCAATTAAATTCTCAACGAGAAATTTATTCAATTTTCCCTTAAAGTTTCACGCCCATCATAAATAGGATATTTCATTTTATTTATTTAATATAATATGGTTTTTTATCTGTTCTCTATTCCTGTCTCCCTGGCTCTCCCACTTAACAGAGTAGGCCCATTTTGTTACCACTTCCGTCCTCATTATAAGCCCATCCTTATTATAAGTCACTTGCAATTTATTATCACATATAAAAAAATGCATGATAAAATTTTTCAAATTTATCCCCCGCGAAGTTTGTTCTTTCCCTCAATTTACAAGCCATTTTGAAATATCTCTCTTTTTTCCCTCTTTTCAACAACAATAAAACAAAGGTAAAATTAAAAAAACAATCATTAGATACCGTGCAAGTGATGACTTATAAGAAAGACGGAATTGGTATAAAATAGGCTTACTTCATGTTAACATGGAGAGATCAAGGTGATAGGACTTGGAGACACCTTTTGATATGCAAGCAGCTTATGATCTCATGAAAAAAGTAAGAGTACGTGCCCTGTTGGGGCCGCAGAATTCAGAGCAAGCAAGGTACATTGTGAGACTGGGTGAGCTATTGCAAGTACCTGTCATTTGGTTTCCCATAACGGGTCCATCTCTTTTGCCACCGCCATCCCCATCCTCCATCTACATCGATCAAGGCCTTAATTGCTATCAGTTCCAAGCCATAGCCGCCAGTCTTAAGGCTCTTGGGTGGCAATCAATCATCCCCATTTATGAAGAGACTGAATATGGCAGTCATCTTGTTCCATGCCTCACCAATGTCTTGAAAGAGATGGGCATACGAATGGCTAACGTAACTGCCATTGCTTCAGATTCATCAGATCTTGAAGTTAACATTACTCTTAACAGGTTAAACAACATGCGAACACATGTATTTCTTGTCCATATGAGCATGGATCTCGGAACAACATTTATTAGCTCTGCACAAAAGAAAGACATGATGGGCGAAGGATATGCTTGGATACTTACCCAAGAGCTATCTTCTTTGACAGATCCTCGAGTTATGGTTCCGAGAAAATTGTATCGTGGCCAAGTCCCATCTGGGACTTTTATTGATTCTTTTGCTTTGAAAGGGTATATGCAAGGTGCATTGGGAGTGAGGCCAATGGATTCGATCAAAACAGATGCGCGTAACGTGATAGAGGATAATTTCACTAATAAGTTCCCAGGAGCTAGGCTAACTATCTATGGATGGTGGGCTTATCACACAATCGAAGCACTGGCTATGGCATTAGAGAAGCCCGGCGCAGACAATAATGGCACAAAACTTCGAAGTGAAATTCTGGATACTAATTTCACAGGCGTGTCAGGGATAATTTTTGATTTAAAACGAGGACAACTAGATCAATCAGTGCTTGAAGTATACAATGTGGTAGGAACAAGAGAAAGGATCATCGGATCTTGGAACCCCAAAGATGGATTTGTTCAAAATAATAGTAAAAGTGGCGAGGTATCTGGTGATGAATACCAACAAAGTGGTCCACTGGCACTGTGGCCGGGTGACACATTGGATAAACCACCGAAGTTGAGAATAGGAGTCCCAAGAACAAATTCTTTTCCTGAATTTGTGAATGCAGGTAATTCTAGTAAGCTTCGGATTGATGGCTTTGCTATTCATGTGTTCTTAAAAGCTATCAGTCGTTTGCCGTTTCTGTTAAATAATTATGAGTTTGTTCCCTTGCCGAAAAAAAGCGATACTCCCACAAACTATGATGATATTCTCTGCAGCCAAATGAAAGACGAGGCAAGTTCGCATGCATTCTTGTCTTCTTGAGTTGGCTTACTTTGTCAATTTAACTTCAAGTTCACCTTCACACTTGCTCTGTGTATGAAAATATTTGCAGGATCTTGATGCTATAATTGGAGACATCACAATTGTAGCAAAACGCACAAACTGTGTTGATTTCATGTTGCCGTATCTAGATTCAAGCGTAGCAATGGTGGTAAGGGCGAAGGCCTACAGAAGTAAGGGAATCCTCTTCAAACCTTTCGATTGGTTACTATGGTTAATTCTTGGTGGGATTTTTGTGGGCGCAATAATTATCATAATTATGTTAGAAAGAAACAAAACCCCCGAAAGAGACAGAACCAACAAAGAAGACAAAACCAAAGAATTTCTCTTCAACCCTTTCCTTGTTTACAAGATGGGTGAGTTCTCTTACGTAGCATATGTACTATGCGTATATTTTATTATGTTTCAATTTGTGTCTCGTACGTACTCTATCATACAGTACACTTGATATCAAAGTTCTATGCACGATGATATATTACAGATGCGATGGAGTTTAAAAGCAAAGCTGCAGGATGGATGGTGATACTGACGTCACTCCTATTCATCTTAGTAGTGCAAGTTTACACGGCGAATTTGACTTCAATTTTAACACAAGGAGAGAAGAAAGAGCCTGCATTTAAGGACGAAAATGGGGTTAAAAGTAGCAATGTGTTTGTGGGACATCGAAATGGGTCGTGGGTGAAGGAGCTTCTGATTAACCAAATGGGATTCGACCCGTCTCGATTAAAGGCTCTAGCAACTGGTGAGGAGTACAATTCAGCATTGTCAAATGGAACAGTGGAAGCTATTTTTGATGAAACTCCCTATCTCACGCTCTTTCTCTCCAGATATAGATCTGGCTTCATGATGACAGGACCAATCCATAAAACTGGTGGATTTGCCTTTGTAAGTCTACTCCTTTTCACTCTTCTGTCTTGATTAGAAGGCAAAGTTAGCGTAACTAGCCTCACGTTCACAAAGAGTGTGGCAAATTACAGTTAACTATATATATTTGTTTATTGTATGTGTCAGGCATTCCCAAAGAAATCTAGCCTGGCCTTGCATTTCTCGAATGCAATCTTAAAGGTGACTCAAGATGCGGAGCCATATCGTGTGCTGATGGCCAGGAGCTCCTTACCCACCTCCATTGAAGATTTCATTTTTGAAGACCATAGTGATCCTGAGACGACAAGTTTGAAAATAGATGACTTTGGAGGCCTTTACCCTGTCCTAATAATATCTGTAGTAGCTCTCTTCATATCTGTAGTAGTAGCACCTCTGAATCCATCAGTAATTCGATGCTTGCTTAGCAAGCGGTTTCCATTCCGAATCCATCATCAGTGATTGAACAGTTGCGTAATAGGAAGCAGTATCCCAAGTTAGCTAATAAGGCTTAAGTATACATTGGAAAATTCCTAGGTAGTATGGGTGTATATGTAAAGCTTGCTCCTTGCTATCCTATCTACTTTTCTGTAATGGATACCCCTTTTTGTTCTTATTATAAGGCATCTTCTAGAAAGTATTCTTGATCTTTTTTTATAAGCCATTAGTTAATTTTATAGGGTATTAAATACTTTTTTTTTTTTTACATATATGCCCATATCTAATAATTAAGGGTAATGAGAGAGAAGAAATTCATATGATATTGGAGATTCATATAGTTAATAGTATAATATTAAAAAGGGAAATTTTCACTTTAGGACCGTAGAACACAATTAATGTCAAAGAGCCAAACTTTCTGAAACCTCACTGTAAGACCAAGGGGCCAATTTGATATTAATTCCACAAACGAAATGACGCCACAGCCCCTAGTAAATACTTATTTCCCTTCGAAAATGAGATACATTATCAGTGGGGTAAAAGAGAGAAGAAAGACGGAAAGTGTAACGTCCTTACTTTTACCCCTCAGAGTATGCATTAGTAAGTATTATGGTTTAAGCAGATCATGACACAAGCCCGTGGATTAAAATTTCAACATAATTACTCGAGTTACTATTCACTATTTAAATTCTAGATTACAGGCCTAACTTCAAAAATTCATAACTAATTCCATAAAAATTGTATTGAGGTGTTCTAAAATTCTACGAAAAGCTCTTTGAAAGATATTTAAGGAAAAAAATCCAATTGGACTTATCCTTGCCTAATTTGTACAGCTTAATCAATAAATATTACTGTTCATTTGGTAAAATCTGGAACTTCCAGATTCTGTACCTCAACTTTGAAAATTCGTATCTCCTTGTGTACTCATCCAATTGAGGTGATCTGCATCTCATTTTAAAGCTTGCAATGTGTAATATAAGTATTCCAAATTTTGTGGTTCAACTCATTCATTTGATAGGTCAAACTGGAGCTACAAACTCACTGTCCCAGGACTTACGTTTTATCCCTTAACCACTCTTTACTTTAATTCTTTTTATTTCTTTGGCATACATAACTTAGGCTTACTCTTTTCCATTCATTCTCATACATTTCTATCCATGTCATAAACATTATAACTAAATACATGGCATCATTGGCATCCATAACATAGTTTACAAAATAGGAGAATTATAAATTCATCAACAGTCTCATCCATTAACAAGAATAATTCTCCACTTTTTTCTCCTTGCTTCTCATGCCATTATTTCCTATCATTGATTGGCCTAAATGGTTGGTTAGGGAGGGTAAAGATTCAGAAAAATCTCAGTAACAAACATTACCACATACATGCACAAGATGGGTGCTAGTGTATGGTATGTAGTATTTCATAAACTTAAGTTAATCAGTGACATGCCATCATACTTTATACTTGGTATAAAAATACATCGCCATGGAAACATATTAAAAATAGCATTTCCAGGAACAATTATCATATCACAACATCATACAATCAACAAAATAACCCAACACATAAGCATACCATATCAAGCACATAAAAGGTAAGTTCACTACCTTACACTTCAAGCTTTCCTCTTGTTTTTCCTTTGATTCTCTTGACTTCCCAACCATATGAACCTTCGATCAACATCATCAAATATCTTCTTGGATGTTCCAAGATTCTAAACATGACCATAATGATCACACAATCCATTAGGACCAATAGATTACACAAGGTTCATGACTAACTATCTTGAACTTAACCTTTTTTCTGTTAATTTTTGGATTGATGTTCTAGCTTTATAAAATTATTCCCTATCATTTTGATAAAATTTAGACAGCACTTTCCCTTAGGAAAATGACTTCCCATCATGATCAAACTATCATAAAATCAACATATAACTATCATAAACTAACATAGAGAAGTTTGGAAGCCTTACATTGGTTCCAAATCACTTCCCCTCTCTAGAATTCTCTTCTTTCTCTCTCCAATTTTGATTTTGCAAGAGTTTCCCCTCTTAAAATGGTCTTGCACGAAAATGAACATGTGGGGGGTATTTATAGGCTTCATACTTTCTATAATGCCACACATGCCTTTCTTGAATAAGAGCACATCTTAGTCCTCCATTCAACCACCCTTCCATGTGTACACATCTTAAGCAACATAGCCTAAGAAGATGACAAGTGTCTTGGTGAGTCATGGCTTCAAGAAGCTTGTAGATGCTTCTAGAGACTTCTAGATCCCTCTAGGTTCTTCTATATTTTTTTTTGATTATTCTAGATTCTTCTAGATGGTTCTAGATTTTTCTAACAACTTGAACAATTCCTTTCATGTCCATTCATCAACTTGGCATTAAAATAGGGAGAAAATAAATAGAAAATTCGTGTAAAAATATTTTCTTAATTATTTCTCCACCTATCAAGCTAATCTTGCACCGTATCAGATATTTTTCGGGTCTTGACTTATCCTGTACCATCGGGACATTTTCTTCTTAAAATTCTAGCCGATAAAAGGCACATATATGGTGCTACCTTAAAGGAGCAGCGGGAAAAACTTTATTGAGTCACATAGTAGAAATTTTGCTCTATCGGGTAAATAGGGAACTGTCTAACACTTACTTGTATTGCATTCTAATTTTTCTACTGCCCATAAAATATCTTTTGGTGACTCACATGATGACTCATCACCCTCATAAATGAAGCACATGGAAAACAAGAAGAGTATTTAAGTTGAACTTGTCTTCCTCAAAATATCTAAGATATTTTCTAACTTTGTCTGCTAATTAAGAGACATTAATTATTTAACATTTGACTAGAGCATTTTATCCAATCCTGAACTCCAAAAATTCATCTATTTATACCATAAAATTCATTTAATTCCATAGAAAATCTATGAATTTTCTCAGATCATAACTCAGACCATAAGTATTTCGTTTTAAATTTCCCACAACAAACCCATGGACTGCAATTCTGGCCTTAAAAAATGTTAAAGCCATTCTGCTGGCCTTCTAGGGTTGAAACTAATTTTATAAATTAGTACAACCTTTCAACCCTTTAACCTCATTTTTGCATCTATTTTTGAGGTCTCTTGCTATTTTAAGTAATTACCTTAAATAGTGTACTTTTTACTGGCCATAACCTTATAAATTCCATTTAAGCTATCTCAGAGGTATTTTCATCATCTCTCTTCACAAAAGAGCCTTAGAATATTATTTCCTATTTTCTGGGATTTTTTTAGAATTTTCTATGTACTTTTAATTTTTACCCTTGCTTAGGCTTAATATCATAAAACCATCTCTTTGAGACTTCTAACTTAACCTTTGGTCTGTATCTAGCCTCTTTTCTCTTTTTGGGCCTTTGAGACTTTATTGGAGCTTCTAACTTTGATTACACTTTAGCCCCTTAAAATTTCATTTTGTAGTTTAGTCCTTGAAACTGCTTTAATTTCCTTTCTCATCTTTGGGACCTTTGCTAAAAAAGGGTCTGGTAGCCTATTCAATTCAGGCTATTTCTGGTACTTCTTCAGGATGTTACAGAAAGGGGGGAGTTGGTGCCATTTCCTACCTCTCCCATGCAGCACACCAGTGATAAAGGGAGATAGTTGACAACCATGAGCTGAGAAAACGCAGAGGCGGAGCTTCACTTTTGAGGTCTGTCCCTTCGCCGTCTGTCGTACTCCAAACTAGAGTTGGTGCAAGAGAGAGAAATCACAAGTCTGCCCTACGGTGTTGTGTCTTCTCTGGAAGTGGCGTTATCTTGGCATGGGAGGTAAGATTTTGTTTTCAAAATTTTGGTTTTGTTCGTGTGATTTTGTTAGCATAGGTGGGTTGTGATAGGTAAATGAGAAAGAAATAAGTATTTAAGTGCATGGGTATGTAGGTTGGGAGTGAGTTGCAAATCTGACAGTGTTTATGGTTTAAGAAATTCATGCTCATGCTGTTTTAAGTTGTTAAAGATGTGGTGGTTGTGATTTTTGAAAAGTGGGTGCACATTGAGTATAATGTGCTGCTGAAGGAACTTAGGTAGGCTGAAATAAAAGGGAAATGAGTGTGTGGACTGGAATAGGTTATATGACAGGTAGATGTACAGAGGAATGGTGAAAATATGTATTACGATTGTAAATTTGCTAATTCTAATTGTGTATGAGAAAAAGCAATCTAATGTTGCGAAAATACTAATTATTGTTGTCAATTGTCAAATTTCTGACGTAAATGTACACTGTCTTTAATTACCCAAAGTTGATTGAAAGTCATACTTGAGTGACATGGAACAATAGAGGATAAATGGCTAGCAGTAGTGGGAGACAATTATTTTGCATCTTTCATGTTGGAGGGCACTTTGTAAAGACCTTGAAAGAAAATTCATTTATGAAGGGGGCATCATTACTGGAAGATTGATTAGAGAAGGGATGACATATGAAGAACTACAATGCATGGTAGCTCATAATGTGTGGCCAGGGACTTGTGAATATAAAATGAAGTACAGTTAGCTTTGACGGGACACATTCTTGGATCTTGTTGACGATATTGGTGTTGGATAAGTAATTGAGTACAACAATAGTAGTGGCCATGTTTATGTTTGTGAGAATGAGAAAGACTTCACACAAGCGTTACAGTTGGACAGTGCACAAGAATAAGTTGTTTTCAACTAGTTTTATTAAGATTGTGTGTAGGATAAGAAATCTATCTAATTTTGATAACTTGAACTATAATACTCAATAGCTGTATTTGTTTATACAAGTTAGATGATTTGGTTAACCCTTGTGAAATGTCACTATCTCTAATTGAATTAGATCTAGACACAGACAACATAAACATATCTCCCGTACAAGATGTGCCAACACCGATAGAAAGTCTATGTATAGACATGTTGCCAACCCCAATAGCAGTGATGAATTCATCAAAGTGGGCAGATTTGTTGATGTCAAAAGGGCAAACCTTTGTTAGTGCTAAACATTTTAGAGAGTCATTATATAAGTATAGCCTTGCAGACAATTTTGGTTACGGTATGTAAAGAATGATAAGCATAAGATGATTGTGAAGTGCTGTGTAGATGGTTGTTCGTGAGAAATTTCAGCATATGGTGCATATGAGAAGAATGGATTCCTAGTTGTGAGAAGATTAACAGTGAACACTTGCATTATGCATAAGACAACTTAGTTGTCCCTCACAGAAAGAGGTGCAAACTTACTTCAGCAGTCATAGTAGATGAGTTGATTTCTTGCATATACAAATCTCCAAATAACATTAGACGGGATTTGGAAAGAGAGTATGGGTTGAGCCTCAACTACCAACAAGCATATAGGGCGAAAGAGAAAGCATTGGCACAAATTCATGGTTGTCCACAGGAGTCTTATATGTTAATCCCTTGGATATGTGAAAGGCTAAAGGAAAGTGATCTAGAAATGATAGCAAAGTGGGTTGCATCGTCAGATAATAGATTTCAAGTTGTATTTATTGCATATGGTTGCTATGTAAAAGGGTTTTTGAAAGGTGGTAGACCTATATTATATGTCGATGGATGCCACTTGAGTGGTTCGTACAAAGGTATGTTATTGGGAGCACAAGCGTATGACACAGATAATGAATTATTCCCACTTGTATATGCAATTGTTGGAGGTGAGATGCTTGATGAGTGAGCATGGTTTCTTAGTAACATAAAAGATATTACGAGATCATTAGAAGTGACAATAGTATCAGATAGGCAAAACTTAATAAAAGGTGCAGTGCAAGCCGTGTTTAGAGGAGATCGACATGCTTTTTGCTACCGTCATGTGAAGGAAAATTACAGTGCTGAGTTCTTGAAGATAACCAGGGGAAAGAGGAGGACCAGCTGACAGACAAAGGAAGTTGCACTAAAATTACTTGATTCTATTGCATACGTAAGACTTAATAGAGACTTTGATCGTAGTATGGAAAAGCTAATGGGATTTTATCTAGAATTGGAGAAATGCAGCTAATTGCTCGTGTCAATTGTCTAATTTTTCTTGTAAAGCCATTATATATCAGATTCCAACAAACATGAAATTATGCAATAAAGGTGGTTAATTAACTAATTGTTCAGGTAAATTTCCTAACTTTCAGAGTCTAACATGCATCAAACAGTTACACAGAACCTAAGTGGAAATTCAGTTCATTGGTTGTGTCAATTGCCTAATTTTCCCTATGAGGCAATTGCACACCAGATTCCCACAAACATAGTGGGTAATTTACTGATTCTCCATGTAAATTGCCTAACTTGACAGATTCCAGGAAACATGAAACCGTTAAATAGAAGGTAAGTGGATAATCTCCTAATTCCTCATGTCAATTGCCTAATTTTTGTTGTGAGGTCACTACAGATCGGATTCCAACAAACATGAAATTTTGAATTGCAAGTTGTTACTTTATTGATTGTTCATGTAAATTTCTTAACTTCCACAGTCCAACACACATCAAGCAGTTACACAGAAGCTAAGTGGAAATTCAGCTAATTGCTCGTGTCAATTGTCTAATTTTCCCTGTGAGGCCACTGCACACTAGATTTCCAAAAACATAGTGGGTAATTTACTGATTCTCCATGTAAATTGCCTAACTTGACAGATTCTAGGCAACATGAAACCGTTAGACAGAAGCTAAGTAGATCATCCCCTAATTCCTCATGTCAATTGCCTAATTTTCCTTGTGAGGCCACTACAGATCGGATTCCAACAAACATAGCTAGTAATTTACTGATTCTTCATGTAAATTGCCTAACTTGACAGATATATGCAAACATGAGGTTGTCACATGCAACTGGTTAGTCAACTAATTCTTCACATCAATTGACTAGCTCTAATTGTTAGTCCACAAATCTCACATTCCAACAATCAACGGGATAAACCAAACAAAACAAACTCATTTGCCTAATCCATATGACAACATTTTCCCCTCCCAATTCTTTTCTTAATTCCTGCAAAATGCCTACAAACACTATAGCAATACAGTTAACTACCAACACTAATTTTTTGCTAAATAATAAATTTCTTACTTAGCCCCCACACAAACTCTTCATGCGACACTCACAAGCCTTCTCTCACTAAATCAAGAGCATTTGCTAAAGGGCTGCAGGGGTGACGGCTGAACACTGTGACACATTGATAACCATTCTTGGGTTAGAACCTAAATGTCATTACTAAACATACTCACCTTTCAGTGGGTCATTCCTCCTTAATCTACCATGAAAACAAAATCAAAGAAATCTACTGCATTTAATGTGGACTGCGAAGCTTACCAAAGGAAATCAATGACTTCTTCTCACCCTGCTTCCTCCTTCTTTGTCGATAACCTTGCAAGTTTCCTCCTTTGTCAGCCTCTTCTTATTCTCCTTCCGCTTGTAGTGACTACCACGAACTCGCAGAATGAAGTTGACGGAAAAATTTTCAGGGGGCACGTCAAACACTTTATGCAGATTGCGAGAGGCAAGAATCTTCCCACAGAGGTAGCACGTTTGCAGGCGGGAGAGGGTAGATTTTTCGCAGAGTGGTAGCATGTTTGCAGACTGGAAGACGCTATAGTTTTCCCAAAGTGGTTGCACGTTCACAGAGCAGGAGAGGGAAGAGTTTTCACACAGTGGGATCACGTTTGCATAGAGAGAGAGGGAGGACTTTTGATCATCGTTTTTTGGCCTTATTTTCAAATTTCAGAGGAATTAAAATGAGGGGCAATGGCGTCATTTCATTTGTGAAATTAATATCATATTGACCCCTTGGTCCTGTAGTGAGGTTTCAGAAAGTTTTGGGGGCTCTTTGACATTAATTGTGTTATGCGGTCCTTAAGTGAAATTTTCCCTATTAAAAATCATTTGAATTTTATGACAAATTTAATGTTTTTAGGTACTTTTATTAATATGTATGAATTAATTAGAAATGATTTATATTTGAGATTAGAGATAGTAATTTGTGCTTTTATTTTTTTATGGCCAACCATAAACAAGTATTAGCTACTAATCACAAAACAAACGTTTGAAAATCATGAAGTTTAATTTAAGACAAATTAGAGATTGAAAGAGCCAATTTATAATAGAATTTGATAAATCATGTTTTGTCCATATTGAAGGTTAAAACCACACTTTCCTTAATCACAAACAAGAGTAAGATATCATGGAGAAGAAGAGAAAGTTTGGTGAAAGAAGAAAGCTGTTTTTAGGCCGACATAGTTAAGCAACTCAAACACGTAGTAATTGAAATATAGGGAGAGTTTCATTTAAGTCCCATAATCAGAATTTAATCTCCAATTAGGCTCAAAACAATATGAAATTTTATTTCAAACTCTTTAGATGAAATTAACTTTGAGAGGAAAATGACCATGTTGCCTCTAAACATTTTAATGAACTCATGGGTAAGTTTACAAGTCAAAATATACATTCTAACAACAAAAAATAGTTAAACAACAATTGGATATATGAAAATTTACAACTTCCAACCTTTACAATAACAAGATATGAACATGAAAAATTCACAAAAAATTATAAGTAAGTTTACAAATTTAGAATATGCATTTTAACAACAAAAAAAGTTAAATAACAATATCTTAATTTTGTTTATGATAATTGTGAACATAAAAAGTTTGCAAGCGCTCATAGATAAATTTACAAGTCAAAATATGTATTTTAACCACAGAAAGTAGCAAAATAACGATTATAAATGTAAACATTTATAACTCTCAATTTTATAATAACAAGTTACAAACGTGAAAAAATCATATACTTGAGCAGTTGAGTGTGTGGTTATGGGTATGAAAGGAATGTGTTATTTTATAAGGGGTATATCATGAAAATTGATAGTTATATATTTTTATATGTGCATTTGTTATTTAGCTATTTTTTCTTGTTAAAATGCATTTTTCAACTTGCAAACTTAACTATGAGCACTTATGAATTTTTCATGCTCATAACTTCTTATTATAAAAATTAAAACTTATAAATTTTCATATGTATAGTTGTTATTTAGCTGTTTCTTTGTTGTTAAAATACTTATTTTAACTCGTAAAGTTTTCATGATCACATTTTGTGATAATGAAAATTGACAGTCATAAATCTTTATGTATAAATATATATTATTTATCTTTTTTTTTTTCTAAAATGTGTATTCCAACTTGCTTACCTACCCACGAGCATTTATGAATTTTTCATGTTCACATCTTACTATTATGAAAATTGGGAGTGGTAAATTTGTGTGTTTGTATATATAGTTGTTATTTAGCTATATTTTGTTGTTAAAATGCATATTTTGATTTGCAAAATACCTGTGAGGTTGTTAAAATTTTTAGGGGCAATGTGGTTTATTTATTTATTTTAAACTTAATTTCATTTTGGGCCCAAGAGACTGAAATGAAATTTGAAAATATCTTGGGGCTGATTGGAAATTTAGCTTAGATTGGGGAACTTATATGACATTCTCCCTTGAATATAACCCATATTTGGTGGTGAGTCAGTGAGTCTCCATATATAGGATAATATTGCAACATTTTGAAAAATTCGAGAGGCATATTAAATGTATTTCGTACTCGTTTCTTAATATAAAAACTAACTAATTAATTTGAGTATATTAAAAAAACTAATTAAATTAGTTATTTATAATAAATACATATTGTATTTCCTAAAATATCCTTTCTAATCAAATATATTGGTTAGAACTATCATTGTTACAAGGATTAACTTGAAAAAAATGAATAAATATGATAGACAAATTGGATTAAAATTTTACATTTAGAATCAAAATAAAAATCAAATGAGTTCTATATTAAAGATGGTACCTCCAGTCTTAGTTATGAAACCTTATTTGTAGTTATAAATGAAAAATATAAATTATAAATGAAATCTTATAATTAAAATTGGAATATAATGTTTGGTGGGGAATAATTTAATGACAAATTTGTTGTAGCCATAAATCGCATCACGTGGTTAACTAAGACACAAAGTGGCACAAATCTCGTACGTCCCCACTTCATTCATCCCGGTGAATTCTCAAGTCGCTATCTGCTTTTATTACCTTTTCTCAATGTTCTTTTACTCCTTGTTGGATCCAACCCAGTTGCCATTATCATTTAGTAAAGGAGAATGTCATCTGTTATGAAAGAAAGGAAAAGCTAGGGCCAATACGTTGGAGTTTTTTGGAAAATAATTGAGGAACTATGTGTGTCGCCGTCATCGTTGTCGTCGTCATGTGGGTAAGTCATGCAAAAATGGAGTTGTGAATTATGAAAGAGAACTTATGAAAAAAAAAAAATTGTTTTTGTGTTAATAATGTTTTCTTAAAATATTAATACCTTCTTGCCCAAATGGGGTAAAGTTGGTCAAATGAATTAGTTAAAATGGTATTTTAGTCCTTTACATATAGGTAGACTTGGTCAAATTTTAGTTTTCTTAAAGGACAAAAATGCCCTTTTGTCATTACGAAGCATCTGTACTGTTGATGGTTGTTAAGACTTAAAGAGGGAAACAGGGAGGGATGTATAAAATGACAGCAAGAGTGATAGGAGAGGAGAGAACAGCAGAAATGGAGAGAAGGGGAAGAGAATTTCTCATATGTGTGAGCTTATTGGGCCTAATGGTAACCCTAACAGAGTCTGCGACTGTAACCATACCGGTAGGAGTGATTCTGGATTTGAACTCATCACTTGGCAACACCACTCTCAACTGCACCAACCTCGGACTCCTCGACTTCTATTCCACACATGATTCCTTTGCGACGAGGCTTGAACTCCATTTCAGGCATTCTGGAAACGATCTCCTCACTGCAGCTTCTGCAGGTATATGGAACAATGATGACGTTTAGGTTTTATTTTTGGTTCAGTGTTTGTCAAATCTTTACAAGTTCCAGCTTTGTTCTTCTGCCTTGTTTCTCTTTCTTCATGACATGATGGAAATAGAATTCCTGACCCCCTCCGCCCTCAGCTTTACTTTAGCATTTCTTGTGAGTCCTTTTTTTAAAATAAAATAAAATAAAATAAAAGGTCATTCAATATCCAGAAACATTTTATAAAATTAGAGAAGTGAGTGTACACTTTTTTCATATATACAGTCTCCTAAAATTTTAGGTTGTATGTAAACATCCTTCATCATTTTTAAAATTTTACAAACTTGTGCATTAAAGAAAATAACCCGCTGCCGTTTCTTTAAAATAATATAATTTTATTATAAGGTTAAAAAAATTAAATTGATTTGATCAATAACTATATAATATAATTCGTTAAAATAACAAAATAATTTTTTGTTATTTATTATTTATATAAGCGTAAAATTTTAGAGGGATTCTTTATCAATTTTTACTCTTATTACTCAGCTCAACTGTACGTTATGAGTAGTCTTCTAGTCTCTTGGCATCTTTTCTTCACCCTGGTCTGGCTTTTGTATAAACTTTACAAAGTATTTGTAAATTATACTAAAATTAATAGTTCATTTTCTAAAAATTTAAGATTAAAATATTACTTCTGGTCCTTAATATAATAGCTAATTAACTAATTTAAGTAGATTAAGAAAATCAGTTAAATTATTTATTTGTAATAAGTAAGTCTTGTTTTTCTTAAAATATCCTTATTAATTAAGTATATTGGCTAAAATTACTATTATTACAAGGACTATATTGGAAAAAAATAGATAAATATGAGAAATAAAGTGGATTGGAATATTATATTTAGAATCAAAATAAAATAAAAGTACGAGGTTTTATATTAAGTAGCACCCTCCCTTGATTATACAAGTAAAAAATATACACAAATACAGATCATGTAGAAGAGCTATTTTGCAGCGGGGAACTCAAATTCAATTCCCTTCGAATGGTCCCTCGCACAAATTCCAGCTAACTCGATACCATCACTTTTTCCCTCCCTCTGTGTTTTGGGTGCGCTTGTGTCTCCATATCATTTTAATTCTTTTAACTTGGTAGTGTTGGCATTAAGCAGCTTGGAAGCTAATAAGTAAAACAAAGGTGCATGCAATCTTGGGACCTCAAAACTCAGAGCAAGCAGGGTATGTTGTAGAACTTGGTAACAAGACTAATGTACCAGTGATTTGGTTTTCTCCATCTGGTCCATCTCTGTTGCCACCTCGTACCCGGTTCTTCATCCACTCCAACTCCACTAGAAGCCATTGCTCTCAGTTCGAAGCTATAGCAGCCATTATCGAAGCTTATAATTGGCAGTCTGTGATCCCCATTTATGAAGATCCAGAATTCGGCAACGACCTCATTCCATGCCTCTCTTATGCCTTGCAAGATATGGACACTCGAATGCCTTACATAAGTGCCATTAATCAAACTTTCACGGATTCTCGAATCACCGATGAGCTTAACAAGATAAAAGCCCAGCGAACATATGTGTTTGTCGTTCATATGTCTCTGGAGCTTTGGTCAAGATTTGGGGAACATGCCAAACATGAGGACATGATGAGCGAAGGATACGCTTGGATACTTTCGCAAGGCCTGTCTTCTGTCATGGATCCCGAAGCTTTAGATGTCAGAATAAAAGGCTATATGGATGGTGCTTTGGGTGTGAGGCCATTCGTTTTATCCAAATTAACTAAGCGCCTTTCCTTAGCGGAAACATTAAGGTCTGAGTACGGTAAAACTCTTTCTCTAAATGGCTTGTGGGCTTATGACACTATCACAGCACTGGCCAGAGCCGTAGAGAAGGCCGGCTTAGTCAGTTTTAATGAAAGTGGAGCTGATCTTCGCAAAAAAACAGGCCGAAAACTTCGCAAAGCAATTCTGGAAACTGATTTCGTTGGCCTGTCAGGGAATTTTAATTTGACGCAAGAACAACTAGAACAATCACATGTTGTGGTATACAATGTGCAAGGCCAAAAAGAAAGGACAATTGGATATTGGAGCCCTGGAAAAGGACTTGTTCGAATGCAAAGCTCACATGGTGAACCAATATGGCCGGGTAACACAAAGGAGATACCACCCAAGTTGAAAGTTGGGGTCCCAAAGACGCATTTTACTGAATTTGTTGATGTTAATGGTAGTGTAGAAGGGCAGAATGTATCAGTTTCTGGCTTTGCTGTTGATGTATTTAAGAAAGTGGTTGGCATCTTGCCATTACATTTACCTTATGACTTTGTGCCTTTGAACAACAGTGATGGAGAGCTGACTCCCTCCAGCTATGATGATCTTCTCTGCGAATTCACAGACAAGGCAAGTTTTCATTCATTTCTGTTGCTTTCCATTGTTTTAACTTGATCGGCTTTTCTGTGTCTCAGTTTCTAATAAAGGAAAGTCAGGCATGTATTGTAGAGTTTCATTGATGATTTAATTCCCCCTGAAGCTTGGATACACTCAAGAACATCCCAAGCTATGCTCAGGGACGGAACTAGAAATATTGATAAGGAGGTCCAAAGGTACAAATAAAAATCATATGGGGGGGGGGCACGCAAAAGTTGGAATTTTTTCCTCTGAAATTAGTCTGATCTACATGTACTATAATTCATGTATATTACAAGTGATTGAGAGATATTAATTGTCTTGATCTTTCCACTTGATAACTGATGTCATCAGTGAGCATGCAGGCCACAAACACACAATATATATATAGGGATTCATTTCCAACACTTAATCCTTGTATGAAAATATTGCAGAAAGTTGATGTTGATGTTATAATTGGAGACATTACAATTGTCGCGAGTCGCACAAATTGTGTTGATTTCACAATGCCGTATTTAGATTCAAGTGTGTCCATGGTGGTAAAAGTGAGGTCTGACTCCAAAAGCATGTGGATCCTCTTCAAACCTTTTCATTGGTTACTTTGGTTCATTCTTGGTATGATTCTTGTGGCTGCAACTTTTATTGTGATTATATTGGAAAAACGAAAAGAAAAGAAAATGAAGGATGGTATCAGAGGAAGCAAATCCGAAAATAAAACAGAGGATGATGTTGGAGGAAGCAAATCCGAAGACTTTGTCCGCAATCCCTTCCTTATTTACATGAGCGGTGAGTTCTTTTGTTGTGTGCTATTGATTATATATATACTACTCTCTTCCTTTGTATTTATAGGCCACTTTGTAAAAGTTCTTTATGTTTCTATTTACAAACGATTTGGTAAAATCTATGAAGTAATTGTGGTTTTTCCTGATACTGCTATTAGTTGTATCAACTTGTTGCTCATATTGATCTATTTGACACTGTGTATTGTAAATGTTGTGTGTGTGGTGATTGCAGATGTTGGGTTTTTGAAAAGTTGCAAATCTAAATGGATGGTGATAATGGTCATGTTTATGTTGACCATAGTGCTGCAACTTTATACTGCAAATTTAACATCAATTTTAACAGATAGGACAAAGCCAAAGCCTCCTCCATGGAAGGACGTGCAAGAGATTAGAAGGAGCAATCGGAAAGTGGGATATCAAAGGGATTCCTGGATGAGAGGGTTTTTGATTGACCAATTAGGATTGAGGGATGATCAGTTAAGGGCTTTTACAAGTCGTAAAGAGTACAAGGATGCTTTAACAAATGAAGACAAAGAAAATGGAGGAGTGGATGCTATTTTTGATGAAACTCCTTATCTCAGGCTCTTCCTTTCCCAATGCCCTTCTTGCCAAATGGCAGGACCAATCTACAAAGCTGGTGGATTTGCCTTTGTGAGTACTCTCCTCCTCCTCAGAATATATATATTGCAGGGATAAGATATAAATTTGTTTAAAAAATATTCGTTCACAAGTATCTTAAAGTTAAATGTTGCCCTGGTCAAAAATGGTTGCCCTGAATGTTTCAATAAACTATAGCAACATTGCTTCATACTGTTAAAAAACTGACATTGATGACCGTTAATATTTTTAATGGTAAATAGTGATATTGCTCTATTTTAACACTTCCAAGCCAATCTTAAATCTAAAAAAACTTTTGGAACAATATTGTTCATGAGTAAAAACTTTCAGAATAAATTTACATCATAACCCTGCATTATATTCCATATGATCCATAAAACTTTGATGATGCTCATACCATGCTGTATTTTTCAGGCATTCCCAAAGAACTCTGCCTTGGTCTCGAATTTTTCAACTGCAATATTGGAAGTGACTCAAAATGTGACGATGTTTCGTGAGATGAGGGAGAACATATCTTTACCCATCACAGTTGACAGATCCGAATATAAAAGTAGTGTTGAGACGCGAAGTTTGACGATAGCCGACTTTGGAGGCCTTTTCCCAGTCGTATTGTTTGTCGTGGTTCTCTTCTCCTGCCTTTCAATTCTTAAACTTCCATCCATCGCTCCCCTGGTGCGTGACAAATTGGTTTCATGTTGGCGCACGTCTCCGGCGGAGAGGAGTAATATTAATTAGTACCTAACTAATTAAACATCTGTAAAATCAGCATGTGTGTGTAGCTTGGTGTTATTTTGTAATGAATAATTCTTTAAGTTGTCCCTTATCTTCAGTTTAGCTTATTATCTGGTCATCTTAATATCCATCATATATGTTAAGACAAATATTGTTTTATGTATTATTGCAATTAATATGTGGACCAAATGGTTGGTTGGTTAGAATCTTTACAATTCACATATTGGGCTCTTACCCAAAGTGTGTGTAATTTGTTGATGGACCCTCTGACATAATATACAATGTTAATCAACAAGATGGAATTTGATTGAAGGAGTTAATTTTTTGGCAAACTAAAGTTTGAATTTCCATAAAAGAGGTGCTTACACTAAATACTCAATAGTGCTTTAAATAAGATTATTTCTAATTAGAGGAGACATTGTTTAGCGCTAAAAGAAAAAGTCTAATGTTGTGGACCTTTTGGGCCTCATCAGTAATAATAATTCATGTATTATTCCGTTTATTAGTGTCTTTACAAGATACTCCTCCGATTCTTAATATAAGACTTATTTAACTAATTTGATTAGATTAAGGAAGTTAGATAAGTTAGTTAATTATAAGAAAAGTGACGCATTTTTCCTAAAACACTATAATAATCTTTTTTAATACCCCCTCTTCCTCTTCTACTTGATTATGGTTGAGGGAGTATTCATAGGGGTAATTTAGAGAAAACTGATAAATATGAGAAATGAGTCTTATATTTAGAACCAAAACCAACTCAAAAATTGGATCCTATATTAAGGACTGGAGGAGTATATGGTTAGTACATGTATCTATCAATTTACGTGTTGTTTGCTCTTACATGCTTAGAGATCTTGGGGAAGTTTCCTATAATATTACCTCACCACTAATATATATATATATATATATGTACTACTTCAGTTGTTAATACAAAAACTAGTTAACTAATTTGAATAGATTAAGAAAACTAATTAAGTTAGTTATTTATAATAAATAGATGTTATTTTTTTCTAAAATATCCTTACTAATCAAGTGTATTGGCTAGAATTACTGTTATTACAAGGACTATTTTAAGGGGGAAAAAAGTTAAATATGAAAGACAGAGCAAAATGGGATCTTATATTTAAAACTAAAATAAAAGTTAAACAAACTTTTATATTAAGGACAAAAGATAGTATTATAGTTTCTTAATTATAAAGTAGTGCTGAAGGAAGTTTCAAAGAGAGAGGTCTGTGATGTAGGGTGTGTTTGGATGAAACCAAACTGTGGTTTGAAAAAGTGATTCTGGAGAATAGATTTTGCGGAGAATAGATTCTGAGAAAAAGTGATTCTGAGAAGTGAGAGTGTTTGGATAGTTATTACCAGAAGCACTTTTTATATGTGAAAATTACCAAAAAAGGTATAAGTTAATATGATAATTATATAAGTGATAGATTTTATGATATATTTTGATTTGAAGAAATAAAATTGTTAATGAAAATTTTTTTACTAACATAATTAATAATATATAAGATAATATAATTAATACATAATGAATATGTATATATATATTTATAAAACATAATATTAAATATGTTTATAGAAAAATGAATTTTTTTTTTTGCTAACAGAAAAATCTTAATTTTCTTTACAGATTTTAAACATGAAATCCCATAATATTTTTTCACAACTACTTTTTGTAATAACATACTACATGTATAATAACATCTGATGTTTAATACAATTAATTAATTAATTGTCACCACATATATATATTCATAAAATATAAGAGTAAAAATGTTTTTAGAGAAGATGAATTATTTTGTTGCAAACAGAAAATCATGTATTTTTCATGAAAATTATAAACATAAAATGAGATGATATTGTTTGATAAAATAGAATAAACACGTCTTAAAACAATTTATTAATTATTAAAGTAAGTAATAATTAGCTTGAGAATATAAGGTATAATATTAATAAAAGAAATATAAATAAACAAATTTCATAATAATTAAGATGATGCATCGATACAAAGCATTTGTAATAGGTTTTGTTTTAACTACATATTACAATCTATGATAAAAGGAAATAAATAAGACATGATTACTATCCTTGTATTGAATTAACAAGTTTGTCTCTTATGCTGTCACGAACCTGAGCCATGTAAGATGAAGATTGTAAGACATTTTAACTCATCACAAAACCTCTACTATGGTAGAAAAGGAAAGCTGTTAATACGGGCTACCATAGTAGAAGGAAAAATTCATATTTTTAGAAGATTGACTTTCAAACTCGGGTCAACCCGATAGACGTTGCATGCAACTAAAATAATCCATTCATATCTACTGGGCCTCCGAGCCTCCGGCCTGGGTAACGACATACATCAAAATCAGCCCCTTTCCAATTGATCTCAAGCACGAATAACAAAGTTTCATAACATAATAGGAATGGCCTCCGGCCAACAAAGCGAGTAGGTAATATATTCTCCAGTTTACAATAAGGCCGGGAAATCAAAATATTTCAAGAAAACCCTAGCTGTGGCAATATACAACTATCCATACATAAATAAAGCTAGAGGCCTAAAGCTAACCAAGCTCAAGCCTCCACGTCTCTTCCCAAAGGCACACGCCTAAAACCTTCACCTGAAAATATTATAAACCACGGGGTGAGACAAAGTCCCAGTAACCAGCCTTTCCAATACTAGGTACTACTAAATAGGTGCTCGTGAGGTGTCAAGTGGGGCAGTTCACAAATAATACATGATGATAGCCACAACAATTTATGCAAATGCAATGATGCAATCCCATCAACCAAATCCCTCACTTTGGGGGATTTTCAGGAGCCGAACCCGGCCTATCCCTCACTATGGGGGACGTAAGGAGCCATAAAGGCCTATCCCTCACTCTGGAGGACGTAATGAGCCCGAAGGCCTATCCCTCACTATGGGGGACGTAAAGAGCCAACCATCATGCATTAATGGAGGCCTTACCACGTGGTAGTAACAGACAAAACTCTCACCAAATTCCCAATTAATGCATCATACTCAAATCATAATCAAGAGTAATAATCATTTCACCAATAACCTCATTCAGTGGCATATCTTTCACAATTCCACAAATTCATTCATCATAATTCCAAACCCCACAAGACGGTTTTTCATTTTTATATACAACATATAATTCGAACACAATTACTATTTGGCGCACAAAACACAAATCTACTCACGATACCACAGAAGCAAGTACTAAGGATTGGAAAGTGATTACCTCTCGCCTGAGCAAGGAATAACAAACCAACGATGTGGCCCCGTGCACCACCAAGACTCACAACCGGTCTACAAAGCACACAAACACACAACCAACATATATTAGCTCCCAAACTAATAATGTGGCCAAAACAACACTTGGGGACACAAAATTCCTATCTCCCATCAAAACTCTACCCAACTCAAAGGGTATAACTATCAAAACAACACTCCAAAGTCCTCAAAGTCTATTAAAACATCAAGCCTCCTTCCAAGCATCAATTATAGTTCAAACCTCAAGGGCCCACTATAGGAATTCAACCTCCAACAACCCATTTGAACAATTAAGGTTCCAACAACAAATCTAAACCGATTAAACATCCAATTTAACCCTCCTTAACATAACCCAATTCACAAAACTCAAAATCAATCTCTACATTATCATCCTAAATCCCAAATCATCCAATTCCATAAACCCTAACTCCAAAATTCAAGATTCTTTAAATCCAAGGAAACTACACCGATTAAATACTTAAACTAACCCAATGCAATCAATTAAACTCAAAACAATCGGTCAAAAACCTCAGTTAAATCACAACTTAGAAAATCTAGGGTTTCACCAAAAATCCTAAGAAATTTCCAGGAAATTCCAAGAAAGAAAGAAGATTAGAGGTTAAAATCACTTACTTGAGGTAATGGATCCTTAGAAATGCCTTTCTCAAGCCTCCTCCACGAAACCCTAGCAGAGCTTCTCTCTCCTCCTTCAGATTTTTCAATTTTCGCACATCTGAACCCTCCAGCGATTATATAGAATCGCGACCTTTCGCCGCGGCGAACTCCATATTCGCCGCGGCGAACTAATCCCGACAGGGATTACTCGCCTGAAAAACCGACTTCGCCGCGGCGAACTCCAATCTTCGCCGCGGCGAAAGCTTCCCGAGAGGAAACTCTCGCTCGCCCAGACAACCTTCGCCGCGGCATACCCTACCTTCGCCGCGGCGAAACCTTCCCGAGAGGGAAGCCTCGCTCACCTGAACAACTTCGCCGCGGCGTCCCCAAGACTTCGCCGCGGCCAAACCTGCCCGAAAGACATAGCCTACTAGGAACTCCCGGTTCGCCGCGGCGAACATACCCTGAGAGGGGTACGTTCACCTATACCTCCAACCAACCTCAAATTCAATCCAAACACCCAGATCAAGATTAAATCACTAATCTATCCTCAAAATCAACCCAAAAGAGGCTATTAAAACCCGATCAAACTTAGGATGTTACAAAGATTGAATTGATGAATGTATACGTGAAAACCCAACCCCATCATCATCTTCTTCTGCATAAGTACCTTCTTCTTCCAACCGAACGAATCCAGGATCAGTAATAGATGTCGTTCTAATAAAATTATGTATAGCCATCGTTGCACAAACGATTTTAACTTGTGTTTCATAATCATAGGATGGCATGTTTCGTAAGATTGCGAACTTTTTTTTCCAAACTCCGAAAGTTCTTTCAAGTGTACTCCTTAAACTTGAATGGAAATAATTAAAGACCTCATTGTCATTTTCAAACCCAGATGTCCTTCAAAAATCAGGCAGATTGAAAATGACATCTGGGTTTGAAAATGACAATGAGGTCTTTAATTATTTCCATTTAAGTTTAAGGAGTACACTTGAAAGAACTTTCGGAGTTTGGAAAAAAAAGTTCGCAATCTTACGAAACATGCCATCCTATGATTATGAAACACAAGTTAAAATCGTTTGTGCAACGATGGCTATACATAATTTTATTAGAACGACATCTATTACTGATCCTGGATTCGTTCGGTTGGAAGAAGAAGGTACTTATGCAGAAGAAGATGATGATGGGGTTGGGTTTTCACGTATACATTCATCAATTCAATCTTCATCTTACATGGCTCAGGTTTGTGACAGCATAAGAGACAAACTTGTTAATTCAATACAAGGATAGTAATCATGTCTTATTTATTTCCTTTTATCATAGATTGTAATATGTAGTTAAAAACAAAACCTATTACAAATGCTTTGTATCGATGCATCATCTTAATTATTATGAAATTTGTTTATTTATATTTCTTTTATTAATATTATACATTATACTCTTAAGCTAATTATTACTTACTTTAATAATTAATAAATTGTTTTAAGACGTGTTTATTCTATTTTATCAAACAATATCATCCCATTTTATGTTTATAATCTTCATGAAAAATACATGATTTTCTGTTTGCAACAAAATAATTCATCTTCTCTAAAAATATTTTTACTCTTATATTTTATGAATATATATATATATGTGGTGAAAATTAATTAATTAATTGTATTAAACATCAGAGGTTATTATACATGTAGTATGTTATTACAAAAAGTAGTTGTGAAAAAATGTTATGGGATTTCATGTTTAAAATCTGTAAAGAAAATTAATATTTTTCTGTTAGCAAAAAAAAATTCATTTTTCTATAAACATATTTAATATTATGTTTTATAAATATATATACACATATTAATTATGTATTAATTATATTATCCTATATATTATTAATTATGTTAGTAAAAAAATTTTCATTAACAATTTTATTTCTTCAAATCAAAATATATCATAAAATCTATCCCTTATATAAATATCATATTAACTTATACCTTTTTTGGTAATTTTTACATGTAAAAAGTGCTTCTGGCAATAACTATCCAAACACTTTCACTTCTCAGAATCACTTTTTCTTAGAATCTATTCTCTAGAATCACTTTTCCAAACCACGATTTGATTTAATCCAAACACACCCAATTTGTTGCTTCTGATGAAACCATGGTTTCACCGGTGGAAACCATGGTTTCAGCCTGGACCATGTTTTCAATTTTATGCCTGCCTGTTTGGATGATTTCATGTGCAAACCATGGTTTAAGCTTCCAAACCATGGTTTGCTTTGTCATCCAAACAGAGCTGCTTGTGTTTGGATTCTGCGGGAGGCAAATTCTGTGGCTGATTGGGTTGCAAGAGCCTCTTTGGTTGGGTTTTGCCGATCTGATTGGGTGTATCGACCACGAGCTGCTTTACGGAAGCTTATGGAAATTGACCTTTGATACCAACGGGGGTTGGGTTTAGTGGAAGGGACTAATCCCTCACAACGTGGCGAACCAAGATTCGAATTTTCGCTGGGAGAGACATCCGCATTTAATATCCGACAGTGCCTTGAGTAGGATTGTCTCCAATAGGAGAATACCTATGGTTTAGCAAAAAAGAAATTGACCTTCGATCGGTTTCTTTTGATATAGGATAATTTAGTGTTCTTGGGTTTCTTGTTGAATGTTTTTGAACAATGTATCTTCGGTTTTTATGGAATGAATGTGATTTAATGGCAAAAAGAAAAAGAAATATTAATACAATATTACTTTATATTCTAAAGTTAACATTTATTGTTAACGACCTCTAGAATTTGCCAAAGCAACTAATTATAAATTTAAGAAGTTTAAATTGTAGTTGGCTACTTGGCTAAAAGTAAAAACAAAAAAGTTTCTATTGTATAAAAAAACAAAAAATAAAGAGAATACTCTTACTTAGTTGGCAACGTAACTCAAGTTTTATAGAGGGAAGATTTTATGCACAAAGACAAATAATTTAACAAAATAGAGCTACTAAATCATAAATTTGATGGACCTCTGTTTTTAAAATCAAAACAAGACATTTCAAACTCAAGTTTTCTAGCATTTCATAAATTCATGTTCCTTCAATATCATCATCCTTCCACATTAAAAATAATATTCTTAAAATTAAAAATATTTACAAATTTCTACTTCTTACATCCTTAATATGAAAACCACTTAATTAATTTAAATAAATTAAGAAAACAAAATAAATTATCTAATTTTAATAAAAGTGACAAATCTCTATAAAGTGTCCCTGTATAGCATTATATTATATATAAATTTAAAAATTAAATAAATTAATTTAGAAAAAATAACAAATACTCCCTCCGTTCCTTATTATAAGAGACAAATAACCGAAGTACGTTGATAAAAAAAATAGTTAAAATTAGTTAAGAACAATTAATGTGTAAAAAGTATAATCTTTTTTCCAAAAATGCCCTCATTAATAAGGAGAGAGGGTATGAGAGAAAATAATTAAATTATTAAAAGAAAGAGAAGTGAGAGGGAGAGAGAGTGTGAGTTGGAGATAATAAATATGGGTAAAATAGGAAATCAACACAAAAAAGTAGAGACAACTTTTAAGTGTCTCTTATATATAGGAACATGCCATAAGCATCAAATGTCTCTTATAATAAGGAACGGAGGGAGTATAAAAGAAAAAATAGATCAAGATTTTATATTTATAACTAAAATGAACATCCTAATTAGCTTCTATATTGAGTATGGAAGGGGTACAACATTATACTCTTTGGCTAAATAGAAGTTTTTTGTTTTGTTTTGTTTTTTTTTTTATATGTATATCTAACTTAAAGATCCCTTGATAAGAGCTTTTTAATCCACCACCTTGCTTTATACTACTTCTGATCCTAATTACAAGATCTTACTTGTAGTTTGTTTTTTTTTTTTTTATGTATATCTAACTTAAAGATACCTTGATAAGAGCTTTTTAATCCACCACCTTGCTTTATATTATTTCTGATCCTAATTATAAGATCTTATTTGTAGTTTACAAATAAGATCTTATAATTACGACCGGAGTTAGTAATTTTTTAATGCACCATAAAGTTTTAATATCCCACTACCTTGCATTGTCTATTTTTCTAATACCCCATTGCCTTGACCAAGAACGAATGGACCCCAAGGTTCTGTCTGGTACGAAACATTGAAAATGAGGGATAAGGATTAGGATTGAGAGTGAAAAACTATATTAAAAAGGTATTTAGTATAAGTAATTGTGTGATATTTAGGATTAGATAAATCTATATATGTAGGATTAAAGAAGATCATGAGAGGAAGTGGTATTCTCCAATCCCACCTACATGGGATTGCCTAATTCCATGTGATAAAAAATGTTTGTACTAAACATCCTTTTAACATATGTTTTCAACCCCAATCTCAATCCTTATCCTTCATTTTCAATATTTTGTATCAAATAGGACCTAAAAGTAATCTTTTACGCTTTCCAAGACAGTGCAAAACTTTGTTGAAGTTGTTAATATAATCTCTACTTAACTAATTTAATTATATTAAAAAAATTATGTAAACTAGTTAACTATAAAAAAATGAGATATTTTTTCTAAACACTATAATCATCTTTTTTAATATCCTCTCTTCCTCTTCCACTTGATTATGGTTGAGGAAAATTTTAGAAAAAATTGATAAATATAAAAATAGGTCTTATATTAGGACTAAGATCAATTTAACAATCAGGTTATACATTAAGAAAACGAGGGGTATAATATTATTAGTATGTTTATAAACATTTTTTTAATGTAAAAACCTAGCTTAATCATGATGTGATGCCACTACCTTGCTGTGTCACAGATGGTGTTACCCAGGTAGGAGCCAATATTTCTGCCTTAATCATGTTTTGTTATGCTTTTTGCAAAGCAATTAATGCATTCCATCTTTTTATTCAAAAGAGACAAAGGATGGAGGGGATTAATCTGAAACGGTACAAACATCAAAGTTTGAAGAGAATGGAGGTAAAATTGAAGAGGGTAATGGACTTGGGGAAATGACCCGTAGGTCTCAAATTGAATTTAACAGTAGTTATGCTTTAGAAAAGTTTATTAGAAGATAAGTTGTAAAGAAAAGTTTATTAAAAAATAAGTTTGTAAATATTGATGCAAATACTTTTTTTTTTTGGGTGAATTGATACAAATATTTTTAAACGCATATGAAATTAATATCACCATCCAATCTCTTCCTATTAAGCCGATCTCTCATGCGGCTCCATATTAGCACATTGTGTTTTAGACAATCCTAATCCATTATTTTTGATGAGTTGGTTTCACTAATTCAACCAATATCAAGAGCTCCACTCTTAATTAATGAAAGCATCTGTTGAGGACACGTGTCAGGCATCCATTTACCCAATGTACATTATGTTATGCTCGATTGCTCATTTCATACGGGATACAGCCCCACAACACTTTATTACCACATGATTCATGTGTTGCGTTCTCTCCCCCACGTCACTCCAGCCAACGTCATTCTGTTCCTTTTTTTTAAAATCAATCATGGAGTCCTACCGAAATTCCACTTATTTGTTATTTGGACGTTCCCCCTTTGTTTTTTTTTTTTTTGGCTGAACGTTCCGGTTTTGTTTCGTTAAATAAGAGGGCGGCCTTGGTTTTTTTTTTTTTTTAAGTACTATTATGTCTCAGATGCTTGGCAGCAGTGCACCCAATGGGGAAGAGGCAATGAGGAGAGGAAAAGTGGGTAAGCATAGCGATGAAAATGAGAATATTCATTATCAGCCTCTATAGGAATCCACACACACACACACACAAATGTATGAAAGCAAAAAATGAAGCCCAAAAGCAAACAAAAGAATATTTATTTTGGGTGAAATCTATCTAATCTGAATTTCATCATTTTATCCAGCCGATTGCAGAGCCTTGGCCATAATAACAATGATGAGGAGATTTATTTATGTTTAACTTTTTTATTTGTGACGAATGGATAATTTTTTAACTTTATATATAAACCATACCAATTAGCATGCTGAATACTGCTGTTGGAATATTGGTTTATTGATTTTTTTTTTTTTTGGGTATAAAAGAGGGCTACGCCCAAGCACAAAAATTAAAACCCCGGGCAATCAGGTCCTATCCACTCTTTGGTAACCAAAGATCTCGACTACAGCAGGCAAGAATCAAATATCAAAGAGCTTGAAAGATCGTCCTTCGCTAAAGGGTCAGCCAACTTGTTCTGTTCACGAGATATGTGCTGTAAAGACACTTCCCGAGAATAATCCATCAGCTTCAGAAGCTGCACAGCGACTAAACTTGCTCGCTTATTAAAGGATTTAGTAGATAATATTTCCACCAGGTTCTTTGAATCAGACTCAAAGTACAATCCTTCTAAATCCAAGATCCCAGGCAAGCATGAGTCCCTTTAAAATTGCCCACTCTTCAGCCTCATTAGCATCCAAAAAGCCAATGAAATGAGTAAAACCAGCAATCCACTTGCCAGCATTATCACGTAAAATACCCCCACAGCCCCCCTTCTTATTGGTGACGCACGTGGCACTATCCATATTTAACTTAACCCATCCCAAGGTGAGCAAAATTCTTCCATGTTTGAAGGAAAACACACACAGGATCTGTAGGCTTACTAAAATAATTTTCAAACATACTACGATTCCTCCAGTCCCAAAGCTTCCATATGGTTACTCCCCAAATCAAGCTCCACATGCAATTCAAGTCATTACCTAAATTTATTTTGACACTAAAAGCAAACCAGTCTCTTAATTAAGCTGCAAAAAAACTGGAATAGTACCAGGGATGCAACAACTTAATCCACATATTCCTAGCATAACGGCAGTCTCTAATTCCTCTAAGAATGTGCATAACATCCTCTATGCCAGTGTCACAGAACGGGCAAACAGCAGAAGTGGAAGACCACTTCTCCAAGCATTGGTAGGTAGCTGGTTGTTGAAAGAAACTCACATGAATACTTGAATTCTCTCCACCCCTCTCCATCTCCATATTTGCTAATAAACTGGGCCTTAGAGATTTGTGGGATTTTCCTCGATCACGTAGTAGGCACTTTTTAAAGAGAAAGATCCATCAACCGACCCCTTGCATTATAAAACATCAGTGCCAGATTCAGGCATGGGGGACAACATAGTAATTAATTTCTGGAAAACCTCGCTTGGGACTATGTTAGCCAAATGTTCAAAATCCCAAGCACCAAATGCTACCCAATCAACAACCTCACTTTCTTCCTCCTTTGAGGTGAGACTTCTAAGACACCTATCTTTCTGCTTGGACACAAATTTCCACAAGGGAGAATCACTACCGGCTGCATCAAGCAATTTAACTTCATTTCTTAGCATGTATTTTTGCAATAAAACCTCAGCCTAAAGAGAGGAGGATCCCGTGATCAAATTCCACGCAATTTTGGTGCCACACGCCCTATTCAATGAAGATAAACGTTTAAGCCCAAGTCCACCATAATCCTTAAGGAGTGTCAACTGATCTCAATCTATAGGATGGAATCCATGAGAATTGTTGCTTTTTTCCCATACAAAATTCCTCTGTAACCTCTCCACTTCCGAACAAATAGTCACAAGTAACTTAGCAACAAGCATAAGATAGAGGGATAGCACTAATGAGTCATTGCACTAAAGTAATCCTACTCGCCAGTGATAGGCAGTTCTCTTTCCAAGTAAACAGCTTAGATCTGACCCTATCAATGATATAATGAAAAGTTTCTGATGGTTTCCCCCCTAATGATCGGAAATACCAGATACTTTCCTATATCAGTGGAGATTCTCATAACAGTAACCTCCCAAATACCCATCCTGACATTATCTGAAACTCTAGGAGAGAAAAAGACGGAGGACTCACTCTTACTGATCTTCTCCGCTGATGCTTGACAAAATTGTTCAAGACAATTCATCATACAACGAGCCTGGCATTCATTAGCGACTCCAAACAGAAGCAAATCATCAATAAACATCAAGTGAGAAATGTGGGGACCCTTCTTAGAAACCATTATTGGCTTCCATGCACCATCATTTACATAAATGTTTATTGTGAGTAGAGTTAAGTTGGTCGTATTTCACTCGATGTAAGAATCTTGTTTATATAAAGAACCATTCACTTCATGTATAAATGTGATGGCATCAAATTTGCTATACAGGAAGAATACAGTGAGCATGTATTTATATTTTTGGTTTACAAATTCGAATAATAAATCTTTACAAACTAAACCAGACTTATAAGAGGATTACGGACTTCAATTTGCCCATATTGAAATTCTCAGAAGCTGTGTTCCTTTCCATTGCAGAACCATCTCGTTGCCATTATTGCCTTCAATCTTAACCTCATACCACCCTTCCATTCCTCTCAGCATTTCTCCAACTTCCGTTAATGTCTCTTCCCTCAAGCTTCCACCCCCTAAATCTATTTCTGCTTGAAGATTTCCGTCTTGTCTCATCTCGTCCCACTTATGAAACCAATCCTCACAAGATATACACGGCGCTACGAATGGATTCTCCATAGCTGTTCTTGCCTCCGAGAATTGGGATGGGAAATTTGATTCTATGGATTCTAAAGAAGCATGGTAATGCACCAGATGGCCATTGAAGAATGACAAGAAGTTGTTGCTGTTTCTCAGTTTCTCACAGGCTTCTCCATCACCAAAAGCTATAATTCCCCTGTTAGAAGGTGCGCTTTTGATGAAATCTTTTGCTACCCTAAGGAATTCCAAGACATGGTTTCTACTTCTGACCCTCCCCATATGTGGAAGACCCGCCCTGCAATTGAAGGTCACAAAACTTCTCTTTCCATTTCCATACCCTCCCCTTTTGTTCAATTTCTTGAGATCTGTCGCCAATTCCTCTATACTCTTTTCCTCCACATTCAACTTCAAACCACATGATTTGGCATGCTCATAGAGCTTCCTTCTGGTTTCTTTAAATTTCCATTGGGTTGAAGCAAAATCAGCATCAAGATTGTCCTCTTCTTCGTGTCTTATTGACGTCAATTTCAAAGTTTTGTGCAGTTGAGCGATAGCCTCCACCAATGGAGGCCATTGACAACCGTCTCCCATATCAAAGTCTATTAAATGTATGACTTCTGAATCAGCTGGTATGGAATCCAGAATTGCTGAATTGGCCGCAAAATGAGCAGTTTTGCCGTGTGGGAGGCCTTGGTAGATAGCCTTAAAAGCGTGGAAGAAGCTTTTGCTGGCCTCCCGTTTGATGAAAATCCCTTGCTCTGTAGCATCATGATTTTGGGACAAATTGAATGCCAGACTTTCAAGGGGATCACCAAGAGGGCTTACTTTGTGGCTGATGCGTCTCAGAATCACTTGTGCAAGTGTGTTCTGTCCTTGCTCTAAGGCTTCTCCAATGGCTTCCAGAACATGAGGAAGACTCAACTGGTTCTCCATCTCCACGTCCTCTGCTGGTATGATGACTGATGGTGTAGACATGTCTGGTTGCGTAGATGGGGTTGGACTCCAAAGTCCAAACATCTTCTGTCTCAAAACACAATTTCTTTGAAGGAAAGCTTCCCTCAAGCTCTTGTGCAGATCCATGGTTTGCCAGACTTTGAGAACTCAAAGTGGGATCAAAACCATCAAGATCCATGGAGAAATCATCAATCAATGATGGGAATTGAAGGCTGTTCTCATCAATTGTACAGTAGACATGATTATCGAGGAAGATGGTAGAAGGAAAGGGGAGATTGGAAGCAATCTCAGAACAAGTATCCTCTGAAGCAGTGAACACTGAAGTATCCATGTTGAAGTCAAAAGACTCAACTTGATCAAAAATTGAGCTTATGCCTCCATAGAATGACCAAGAGGGCTCAAGCATCTCGGGCTCCATCTTCTTTCTATTCTAATATTTCTACACGCCAAGGAGAAAGAAAGAGACTCTAGGTGATATGGTGAGTTGGCTCTCTGAATATTTATAGGCGAAATGAAGAAACATATGAAAACAAATAAATCCAACGTAGCGGCTAGTTAGAGAAGAAGGATATATGATAAACTAATAATACTAAATATGTTTGACATCTTTATGTATAATGTTTAGTAAATCAAATTTACAGGAAAAAATTGTATTAGTTCGAGAATGGATAATATGAAAGTGAAGAATATACATTTTCAATCGTTATCTGGTAATAATAGATAAACACACCAACTTGCCTTTTAATTACATAGTTTTTATTCCTAGAAAGTAGCCACTGCACGCCTTTCTCTTGTGTCGGCACTTGGCAGCATTTTTAGAATGTCCTATATAGGATGAATGAGCCTCTGATGTTAACTATATGCATTAATTATAAAACCAAGAGATTAGTTTAATCATTAATGTCCATTTCCAATCACAATTACGTTTCACATCATTACGAACATATGTAGAAGCTTAACCGAAATGGCCACGTTACGCGAAGAAACTCAATATTAAGAAGATCTGGGGAAATTCTTGTACTCTCCCAGTTCTTAATATAAGACTCATTTAACTAATTTGATTAGATGAAGGAAGTTAGGTAAGTTAGTTAATTATAAAAAATGTGACACGTTTTTCTTAAAACACCACAATCATCTTTCTTAGTACCTCCTCTCCCTCTTCTACTTGATTATGGTTGAGGGAGTATCCATAAGAGTAATTTAGAGAAAATTGATAAATATGAAAAATGGGTCTTATATTTATAACCAAAACCAAATCAACAATTAGGTCCTATATTAAGGAACGGAGAAGTATAATGATACGTGTTAGCCTCTAATAAGAACCCATTTTTTTAATTGCACTTTTTCGCCTAACCAATGAATTCGACTTGAAAATTGGATAAAGGGAGTGAATGAAATCTGTTATAGTTTGCGTGTGTGCGTACGTCATGACATAAGAATCTTCGTCTACCACCAGGAAAAAAAAAACTTTTAACAGCGATTATTTAGGATTTTTCACGGTGGTTTTAGAGGCGAAGTAGATACAGTCAACATTGAAAGGTAAATAAAATATGACAGTTACAAACCGCCATAGAAAATTGACTTTCCAAGGCTTCCATGGTGGTTTTTAAAAGAATCGCCGTAGAAAGTCAAGTTTACACGGTGGTTTTATTAATAATTGCCATGGTCTATTGTTTTAACGTGGTTATTTGAATAACCGCCGTTAAAAACTTAAAATTTTTTTTAATTCTGTGTGAATTTCTTTTCACCTCCTTGCAGTTTACAGACCCAAATCTAGGCAATGCAGAATATGCAGAATAATTTCAAGATGACCATATGAACAAATAATCAACTAGCTAGTTAATATATACATACAACAAGCATTGAAATTTCTTTTAACATAGGCACAAAGCTTATTAAAGTAGAGAAGCAAAGTACAAGGGAAACAATGAAATAAAGAATAGTAACAAGTGAAAGGGAGGTCACTGAATTCTGTTTGCAGAATAGAACTAAAGAACATGTATAGGGGGAAAACAAGAGAAAAAAATCTATCAATGAATTTTCTAAGGAATGACCTAACTATTTCAAATTTTCAAAATTCTGCAGTAATGCTGTTGATAAAGTGTCCCTCATCAAGTTGATTTCTTCCATTTGATATGGTGCACCATTTTGAAATACCTGTAAATAAAAAATAACATAGTCAACTTGATCAAAAATATAAAAAGGATTGAAGAATTACATGCAATTTAATTTATCTTTGCCTCGTCTAATTTCTCAGCCACCCCTGTCTCAATGATGTCATTCATGTAGCGAATGACATAATATCCACATTCAACACTCTCTTGTTGATAACGGTACTAACAGAATGAAATATAAAATTGAATATTAGACTTTGATTATAAATATTAACTTTAATTATTGAAAAATATTTAAAAGTATATAATAGTATTTAACTCAAAACAACATACTTGTGGGAGAATCTATATTGGTGGTTGTCTATTTTGCTTCTTGGCCACAACACTGAAACTATGAAAAACCCTATCAACAATTAAAAAAAAAAAAAGATATTAGAGCATATTTTTATAAACTTCACACGTAATAAATATATAAACATAAACTACGTGTCGATGACATCTCTGGTTTCTTCAGTTGGGCTTTCACAGAGAGAATCGAACCAGTAGATTTTGTTATCAAAAGGGACACAAACAATTAGGGTCCAATAATAACTGTAAAATACGAACTATGTTAATTATAATCCTATGCGAAAAATTGGTATGCAACACCTCACTTTTATATATATTAATAGGATCATTTTAACGTCTGTGAATCACTAACGCCAGGTTTCCGTCCTGGGAAAAGACAGGGAATTTTTTTTTTCCTTTAACATTGGAATCCGTTGATCAAATATCTCAACCCTTCAGATAACTGTTGAGTGATCCAATATCAACCCTGCTTTCAACTTAATCTTTTATCACCTAAAATAATTTCATACTATACAATCTTATAATATTATATTAAAAATAAAGCAACGCTCTTGGTTGACAGCATAAACGTGCACCTGGCAATGCTCACTTCCTTCTTCTAGAGGATACAAAATAATATTTCCATAGAGCAAGTAAAGTTACTTGCCCATATATTTTGCTACACAATTTACAGAATTATAACAGGTATCTCTGTTCTTCAACCTGCCCACCTTTTTCTTAAATAATCTCCTTGTCCTTCTAGCTACTAGCCTTCACTGTTCATCATAAATTAGGGGGTGAGATTCCGAAGAATCCCCGTAGTAGTAATTTCCATCAAACAAATGTGCAGATCACATAAAGCATGCAAAACAAGCCAAAGTGGAACATAACCTTGCAAGCTAATGCAATTAAGCATTTATGCGCAATGACAGATAGACAAGCTGAATAAATAAGGTGCAAATACTTGGCAATCACTGCCCCATGTCTATTAGACAAGCTGAATAAATAATGCGCAAATAATTGGCAATCACTGCCGCGCAAATAATTGGCAATCACTGCCCCATGTCTATTAGACAAGCTGAATAAATAAAGCGTAAATAATTGGCAATCACTGCCGCGCAAATAATTGGCAATCACTGCCCCATGTCTAACAGCTGCACATGATCACGGCTAAATAATCCATGCAAGGAATTAAGGATTACATGTTCTCATGCTTTAGAAAAGCAATATGGCACAAAAGACATGCAGCAATCATACACAAGTGTAAGGTAGGAAAAAAAATACTACCTGAACCTTCTGCTTCAAAATCAAACCTTACTTGTTTCCTTTCTCTTAGCTTCTTCGGTAGGCTTTTGCAGATATCAAAACCTATTATTTTAGTAAAGGTAGGTTAATGCTTGATCCAACATAATTTATAAATTAAATAACTCTCTTTAAATCCCAATCTCTTTCAATTTCTACCCTTACATAATAGTTGGTCATCCTGGACAATTTTTCTCATTTAAACTATTCTCTTTGGAGGGTTTCCTTCCTTATCTCAACCCAAACAGTTACTTTACTTAGTAACTGGTTATCTTAGTCAAATATATTATCTTTAATTATTGTATTTAAGGGTAACGCCATGTCTCCCTATTCCAATTTCAACTCCACTATTAAGTGGTTGGTACCGTGGAAAAAGAAAAATATATACACACACACATTTATTTGAATTTCATTCATCTCTTTAAATTTTCATGAAACCTGACCAATCTTTAGCAAACTTGAAAATCATAAACAATTCCAAACATGTACCCATTGTTCGGACAGCAGCACAAATATATATTCATACTAGGCTCTAAACATCTCCTTTCCATTGAACCCATAGCTTCATTACAACAACCAACAAATATACATATATAAAACCTAAACCGATCCCTTCTCAGTGCTTCGCTCGAACTTGCTCATCAGTTCATTAAGGAACGGATCTAATTGAAGAAGGACATCGTTTAAGAATGACCCAAACACTCCAAATGCTCCTATATGACAAATCTGGAAATTTTCCAGATTCAATGTCATTAACTTCCAGCTCCCATGTTCAGTACACAAGCACTCGAATATGTGTGTGTGTATCACACTTCATTCTTATCCTTCAACCTGAACCAACTGAACCTATATAGATATATATATATATATATATATATATATAAAAGCAAGAGACAGCAAGTTTGGATCAATTTTGAGCACTGCACTTCATCTCTATCGAACCCGATACCCTTGATAAACTGAACAACAAAGTTCAGTCTCACAAAATCATCATTAACAGAATCAAATATCAAGCAGCTTCATATTTAAATAAATCACATCTTCTTTCTTCGTTTCCTTTATGATTCAACACTCATGCACACCCACGCACATCTATATATATATATATATATATCTATTCTATTACTTTAGATTATAAAATTCCAATCCCATGACAGCACTCAAAGCGACACAGACCAAGAAATATTGAGTCTGTTACAGCACTCACTTCACAGCCATAACATGCTCTGTCGGGGGATTCAAGAAACAGAGACGAAGAGAAGGACCTTTAGACCGAATACACACACGCAAAACATATATATGTACACACTTATATTTATCAGTTTCGGCCACCAAGAACCAGAGCACCGACACAGCCTTTCAGATATCACATGCAGATAAGAAGATCAAAACGCAACTCTGTTTTCTTTCTTTCCAAGATCTTAGAAACCGACATCCATAGCTCCAAAAATTAAGCCCCTGTTCGGTAATCTCAAAACAGAGCATCAACACTACATGCAAGCCCAAAAACTGGTATCATACACTTCAATCGGCCATAAAACACTAGCTCACCGAAGCTCTTCTCCTTTTACTCACTTTCTCTCACTACCCGTCTCTCACTGTCCCACTGTCAAATTCCATAACCATGCAACAGAATCCAGAAACAAAGACAGCAAAGGAACACATGAGGCTCACCTGAATACTTGATCAGTTTGCATGCAGTTGAAGTATCTCCGATCACCAAGATTCAGTACAGCTTCTCCCGTGCTCTCCCTCTCTCGCTCGCGCTCTCACTCTGATTCTCTATAGAACCTGAAACGAATGAAGAAGTGGGTGAGTGTCTGATGGTTAAAAGGGCAGGGTACACGTATGAGGTGAGAGATATTCTTGGACCAAATTGCCCCTCTAACCATTCTTACTTCCAATTTCATCCTCTCACTAAATTTCTGAAATCATAGAATAAATCCAAAAATTTTCCATGATGTTTTGTTTGGATTTTCCTTCTCCATTATCTTCTTTGACCCATAAAATAATTTCTCTAAAAATTTCGGGTCAAAAGTCAATTCCTAACTGTTTTTCTAGAATTTTCAAGAAAATAGTTCTTAATTTCAGAAATTAATCCTTAACCCATTTTAAGGATTTTATGCCTCAACTATCTTCTTTACTATCTCAAATGATCATCCTAAAATTTTCAGATTAAATATATATCTCTAACTATTTTTCCATAATTTTCAAAGAAAATAAACTATTTTTCTCTTAAAATTATCTATTAAAATTATTTAAGCCATTTTTGGGGAAATACCTTTTCCAAAATGTCTCTAAACCCTAAAAATCAATATTCCATAATTTTTCCAAAGTTATTTGGAAAATAAATAATTTTAATGAATTTTCTCTTTTCTACTCATCCTAAATCATAAAATTCGGGGTGTTACATGGTATATATAGTGAATGAGTGAAAATGTTGATAAAAATATAAAATCAATCAAACATATATAAGTTTTGCAAAAATAGTTAAACAAAAATTATTTTAATCAAAATTAAAATTATTCTTCATAACATATTTCAACATGCATAAAGTTTTAGTTGGCAAAAAAAAACATGGATAAAGTTTTATAAAAATATTAAATTAGTTTAATATAATTTCTTTTCAAACACTTGTTTCTAATTTAAAGTTATAGAAAAAAATAAAAATAGATTTGTATATAAAATTTAGCTTTTTATAAAAAATAAATTAAACCACATACTTAAAGAAATAAATTTTTGTAAAAATATTATTTCTTTTAGGTCCTCCATTCTAATTTTTCCTATAACAAATAAAAAATTATTTAAAAAAAAATCAATCAATCAACCAAACCAACTTAATAATATAATAAACAAATTAAAAAAAAGGATAAATTTGAAGAAACAGAACAAATGAAACAAAAATAAAAATTCAATTTCAAACCAATTCAATGAATAAAGATTCTTAAAGCTAAAACTTCTAAATCCAAAATGGGAATACAAATGATATCCATATAGAATGAAATTTTAAACGGAACTTTATTGTCAATCAAAGTCCATAACGGAAAAACAAATTCACAAAACATTGAACAGATTATTTATTACTAAATTCTCAAGTTGATTACAAAAAAAAATACCAAAAATTTGAAATAAATATCAAAAAATTATAAAAAATAAAAAATTTCAAAACTAATCAACTTCAAACATTTAAACATGTTCCTAATGCCGTATATAGGAAGGAATTGAGATTTTCTCACACCAAATGCCACCGATCATCACCTCAAGCACATAAAAAACGCGAAATCAATAATGTAAGATAACCACAATGTAAAACTAACAAACCCATTTGAAATACAATAGATTTTTATGGTCAAAACATCCAAGAAACTAAGAAAAATTGAAAAGAACGAAAGAAGAGGATACTCACTCAGTAGAGACGATTCAAAAGTGAGAAGATAGGCATTGAAATGACGGTAGATGGTGGCAAGACACCATAAGCTAAATGGAGGAATTTAAACAGCGGGAAAGGGGGGGAATGGCTGGTAATGGCAGTTTGTTGGTGGTGGGACGGAGGGGGACCACGGCGCATTGATATGTGACAAACTCAATTATTTTTATATATTTTGATATCTTTTATATGGGTTTTGTCAATTTAATTGGTCCCTTTTTGTCTTAATTGATTTAATTTATTTTATTTTGAATTATTATTTTATAAGGGCAAAATTGTCATATTTTGGTTTAATTATGACTAATTGATTTTTGAGGACAATTAATGCTACCTTATCCTTGAATTTTGCTTGCAGATTCTTGGAAGATTAAAAAATATAAAAAGAAAAAAATAAAGGAAAGAAAAAGAAAAAGGAAAGAAAAAATAATAATAATAATTAGGGGGCAAAACGTTGCGTTTTGCGCCAACCTAATAATCATCTATTCTTCATCTTCTCCAGTAGGCGGAAGATGCAAGCGAACAGAGCACACACACGCGAAGAGCTGGACGGCGGCAACGAAAACGAGATGCCGAACGAAAACTAACACACACGAGCTAAGGCAGAGAAAGACGCAAGCGGCACGGAGGAAGCATTATTCATCATCTTCATTGGCAGCATGAAACAGGTGACCGAGGCACGAACGAAACGAATGAGAGAGACGGTTTGAACACAGAACCAGTGACGTGCAGAGGGCAAAAATAAAAAATAAAAACAGGGAGCAGACAGCTTCATCCTTTGTTGCGCTTTCCATCACGTCTCTTTCATGTAAGCCTGTAGCAGAATTCTGAATATGGCAGCGAATCTGATGGCAAACTATGGCTAATTCATGATTCTCCAATTCAACAATAATGGCAGGAGCTTAGAGTATCAAAGGGGAGTTTTAGTTGCTTTAATTTCTTACTCAATAATTGTTTAACAATTCTTAAGTCTTAGGATAGTTTTTCTGATTGTTGGGATAATTCTATTGGTTGATCTGATTATATTTGGGGATTATTGTGACTGGATTATTGTTTAGCATTTGACATTGGGCTGTTTATAGCTTTGATTTCAATTATGATGTTGTGGTTATGACATTTGTATTGATTTTGGAGTTAATATATTGTGATTTTCTAAGGTGGTTTGGAATCTTGGATTATATTGTCTCTTGCTAGCTTTAAGTCTATTGTTGTGGATTTAAGAATTTAATTGAGCATTGGTTTTTAGTATCCTTAATTTCATTTTACTATTCTGGTTGCAGTTAGTAATTTGAATTTTTGGGAAAATATTTTGAGGCAATTCGAGGTGGCTCGGTTGTTGGATTAAAAGCTTAATTATAATTCTTAATTCATTGTTTTAACTCCCACATCTTTTAGAGTGATGATTGCCTGCATTGTTGAATTGGAGGATTGATTATCATCAGTGTTATTTGTGTGTCTCATTTTCATTTCTTTCATCTTCAATTGTTTCAATAATCTTTTATATAAAAGAAAATAACAAAAAAGAGTATTTTAATTTCAATTTAATTCAAGACATTTAGTTAGCAATTTTTCAAAATCAAAAAATCCTTTTTATAGTTTAGGTTATTTGCATTTATTTACTAGGATTCAATTTCATTTTTAGCTCCTCAAAGTGAATACGACCCGGATTGTGCACTATATTGCATTAATTTGGTTAATTTTTGGAGTAACCCCAAAGCGACAATTAAGGGAAGTTAATTTCAAGTGGCGCCGTTGCCGGGGAGCCAAGAAATTGGTTCTCTAGTAATTAAGTGTCAAGTAGCCTTGATTGGGGTTCATTTGTTGAGCCTTTTTAGTTTTCATTTTTTTGTTAGTTTTTGCATTTTCTTTAGTAGTTTGCATTTGTTTCTTTTGATTTTTCATAGCATTTCTTTCCTTTGCATAGAAAATTTTTCAAAAACACAACTAAATATCTTGATTTTTCATTCATTGCATTTTTCATTCTCATACACATACACTTGCATTGCATTGCATTCATCTGTTTTCTTTTGCTTAATTGCTTCTGGTTGATTGATTGTTTATGCCAAGAAAGGATAGGTCTAAAACCCTAGTTCCTTCCAATCTTGAGCTTCAAAGTTCTTTAAGAGAAGTTAGACAAGACCAAAGGGTAGAAAGGACTAGTGAGGTTGAACTAGACAATTTAACTGATCTAGATTTGGTGGTTGACTTAGGTGACATAATGGAAACAGTTAATAATCCTAATGGTAACAACAATGGTGGTAATGAGAGAGGGGGCAATGGACATAATGGGGAGCATGATAGAGTAGGAGAGAATAATGGAGATAACCCTAGAAGAAGAACCATTAGGGAAGCCACTACTTCTGATGCAAATTATGATCCTTTTAATGTTGCATGCCCCAATGTTGATGTTAATTTTGAGATTAAAGGTCCACTGCTTAATTATTTGCCTAAATTTTATGGTTTGACAGGTAAGGACCCGTACAATCATCTGAAATCTCTCTCTATGGTATGTGCTAGCATGAAGCCGGTTGGGGCTAATCTGGATTTGGAAGGTATTCCACTTGTCTCTGGAGGGCAAAGCGCGAGAATGGTACATGAGCTTGCCTAGGCATATGACAGATGCCTACCATAACTGGAACAACCTCAGAAAAGCATTTTTAGAGAAGTATTTCCCTGCTTTCTGGACTTCCACATTGAGAAAAGAGATCTACTCTGCAAAACAAGACTATGATGAGTCACTTTATGACTACTGGAACCGTTTTCAAGACTTGCTTTCTAGATGTCCACACCATCAGATTCCAGATGAGCAGTTAGTCCAATACTTTTATGATGGACTTAAGACCCAAGATAAGGGGATGTTGGATGCTGCTTCTGGGGGTTCTCTTATTGATTTAACTGCTGAGGAGACATGGGAACTTATCAAGAAAATGGCATTGAACCATCAACAGTATAGCATCAGGGAGTCTAAAAATATCAATGCAATGCATGCTAATCCTTCTTCAGTCCACATTCCTCAATTGGACACATTCACTTCTCAAATTGCTGCTTTGACTACACAGTTGAATAAGCTTGCATCTCATACTCCCCCTGTTGACACTCGGACTCCTAATTCTATGGAGATGACTGCACCTAGTTGTGAGCATTGTAATTCTATTATGCACATCTCTACTGCTTGCCCTCATAGATATGAGGAAGTTTCTGCCATGTATCAATGAAGGGCCAATCAATCTAAGCAATGGAACCCATACTCAAACACATATAATGAAGGATGGAAAGCTCATCCAAGTTTCCGATGGGGAGGAGGTGACAATAGGCAGGTTCAAGAGGGGTTTCAAGGGAATATGGTTCCTCCAGGGCAATCTTACTATGGAGGGTTATAAGGAGAATCTTCTAGAGCCATGTCTACCCCACAGCAATCACAGTCTAAGGATGAAGAGCGATTCTCTCGAATACTCAAGGGCATTGAGGCAATGACTGAGCACATATCTAAGTCTGAAGCTAAATCTGAAGCTAGATTTGCAGCCCTAGAGAATAGGATGGAGCAATGGGAAACTAGAACCTCTAATTTGACTTCTTATGTCACTAAGTTGTCAAATGGTGTGAGTGAACAGCAAGCTAAGGCTAGTGGTTCAATGCCTTCCAACACGGTGATAAATCCTAAATCTTTGAATGCAATTACATTGAGAAGCGGTAAGGAAATTGGTGCTAAAAAAGTGCAATTCAAAGAAGATGAAGAGGATGAAGAACCGGTTGATGAAGAGATAGAAGTTGAGTCTCCTCCTTCTAAAACCACTCAAGATATTCCAAAGGCCACTCAAGAGACCTCCATTCAATCCAAAGAGCCAATAGAGAAAGGATCATCTTCTAAAGGTGATGAGGTAAACATTTCTGACTTGCCTTTTTCTCATTCATATCTCATGAGTAAGAAAGTTGTTGAAAAGAAAGATAATGATGAGCTTTTTGAAATGTTTAGCAAACTTGAGGTTAATGTGCCATTACTTGATTTGATTAAAAAGATGCCTAAGTGTGCTAAGTTTCTAAAAGATCTATGTACAAACAAGAGGAAGTATAGGCATAGTGAGAGAATTCAACTGGAGTCTAGTGTTAGTGCTATCTTCAAGCCACAGCTACCTATTAAGTGTAAAGACCCGGGTTCCTACACTATTCCCTGTACCATAGGCAAAACAAACATTTCACATGCCTTACTAGACTTAGGTGCAGCCATAAATGTTATGCCTACCTCTATCTATGAGAGTTTGGGTATTCATGCCTTGAAAGACACCAGTGTTGTGCTAGGTCTAGCTGATAGGACTGTGAGACATCCTAAGGGCTTTCTTGAGGATGTTCTTGTGCAAGTGAAGGGTCTTGTGTTCCCAGCTGACTTTATGTGCTAGATATGACTGATGAGATTAAAGCCGATAGCACTTTGATTCTAAGAAGACCTTTTCTTAGAACAGCCCAAACCATAATTAATGTGAAAGAGGGGTCATTACCATGGGCTTTGGGGACCAACAGATTACCTTCAACATTTCTGATGCTATGAGTCAAGGTTATGCAGATTGCTCTTACTTGGGTGTTAATTTGATTGATTGTGTGTGTTAATGATGTTGATGATTTGCATGAATCTAAGATGCATGAACATGATGGTATGGTGAGATTGTTGAGCATGATGATGCATTTACTTGTTTATCTACCCCTCATTCTTCTTCTTTTTGCTCATGTTATGGTGACGTGGTGTGTGTTAACTGTTTAGAAGTTGATCACCTCCTTTCCATCTCTCATGATTTTGATGCATCATCTTGTCTTAACTGTGATTCTGCCTTGAACATTACACTTGATGATAGCCTTGAGAAAGGCGAGTTTGTTGATTCTGTAGGTACTGATGATAAAGGAGCTGTTACACAAGCTACACCGGTAGCTTCTCCTTTGAGTGGTGTGGAACATTAGAAGAGGCTAGCAACAAGCTTGCTACTGACTTAGTCACTTCTAATCCCACTCTTCCTTGTGATTTACTTAATGTTTCTGTTGATAAGATTGATACTGATCCTTCTTTTTGTAGGTCATCCAAGAATGGCACTGAGTTGGGAAGTGGAGGACATACACATCATGATGAGCTTATATCTCCTTCCCCAAGCCATATGGACATGCTGCTTGCATTGAATGCACTTGACATAAAAGAATTAGTTCCTTGTTGTGCAACCTCCTATTTAGAACTAAACCCCTCCCCTCTAATTTGAAATATGTCTTTCTTGCTGCTGATTCTAAATTGCCTGTTATTATTTCCAGTTCTTTGAGTAGTTCTGAAGAAGAAGAAAGATTGATTTCTGTGTTGAAGAGTCATAAAGGGGCTATAGGATGGTCTTTAGGGGATATTCCAGGAATTAATCCATCATTTGCACACACAGGATCCTTTTGAATGAAGGGTCCAAGCCAGTTAGGCAACCACAGAGGAGACTGAATCCTCTCATTCTGGATGTGGTTAAGAAGGAAGTCTCAAAGTTGTTGAGTGCTGGGATCATCTATCCCATATCAGACAGCGAGTGGGTAAGTCCGGTACAAGTAGTACCAAAGAAGAGCGGTATCACAGTAGTGAGAAATGAAAATGATGAACTGATTTCAACTAGGGTTCAAAATGCTTGGAGAGTGTGTATAGATTATAGGAAGTTGAATGATGCTACGAGAAAGGACCACTTTTTATTACCTTTTATAGATCAGATGTTGGAAAGAATTTCAGGAAAGTCTCACTATTGTTTTCTTGACGGTTTTTCTGGCTATTTTCAGGTGCCTATCGCTCCTGAAGATCAGGACAAGACTACCTTCACATGCCCTTTTGGTACCTTTGCTTATCGAAGGATGCCATTTGGGTTGTGTAACGCTCCAGGAACCTTTCAAAGGTGTATGATGGTGATATTTAGTGATCTTCTAGAGCAGAACATGGAGGTTTTTATGGATGACTTCACTATTTACGGTGAGAGTTTTGATGAGTGCTTGAATAGCCTAGAGCAGGCTCTTGAGAGGTGTATTGATAAGAAATTGGTTTTGAACTTTGAAAAGTGTCATTTTATGGTTGATAGAGGGATAGTCTTAGGTCACCTCATCTCTCAAAAGGGGATTGAGGTTGATAGGGCCAAAATTGAAGTTATTTCATCCCTTCCTTATCCTACTTGTTTAAAGGATTTGAGGTCTTTCTTAAGGCATGCAGGTTTCTATCGACGTTTTATTAAGGATTTTAGTAAAATTGCTCTGCCTCTTTCTATCTTATTGAAAAAAGATACTGAATTTAAATTTGATGATAAGTGTAGACATGCTTTTGACACTTTGAAATCTATGCTTGTTTCACCTCCTATTCTCACTGCACCTAACTGGAATTTACATTTTGAGTTGTCTTGTGATGCTTCTAACTTTGTAGTAGGTGCCATGCTTGGACAGAAGGAGGAGAAACAGTCTAGAGTCATCGCATATGCCTCCAAGACGCTTGATTCCGCTCAAGTGAATTATACCACTACGGAGAAGGAACTGTTTGCTATTATTTTTGCTTTGGATAAGTTTAGACAGTATCTTATAAACTCTCAAGTGGTTGTCTTTACAGATCATACAGCGGTTCGATACCTATTTAAGAAGCCTCAGTCTAAACCTAGACTGCTGAGATGGGCTTTGCTGCTACAGGAGTTTGATATCGAGATTAGAGATAGAGCCAGAGCGGAGAATCATGTAGCTGACCACCTTAGTCGGTTACCTGAAGGCACACAGGGAGTTGACTCTTCTGATCTTGTTATTGACTCATTTCCTGATTCTGCACTTTTTGCTTTGGCTGTTCATGAGCCTTGGTACTCTAATATAGTTAATTATCTTGTCACTGACCTTATACCTCCTTCTATGTCTAAATTTCAGATTGATAAGCTGAAGAGGGAGGCAAGATACTATATCTGGGATGCTCCAATCCTGTGGAAGCAATGCAGTGACCAGATCATCAGACGCTGTGTTCCAAATAATGAGATCCACTCTATCCTTACCTTTGCACATTCTTTATCTTGTGGGGGGCATTTTAGTGCTAATAGGACTGCTAGGAGGGTTTTAGAGTGTGGTTTTTATTGGCCTTCTCTATTTAAGGATGCTTATTCTTTCTGCAAGTCTTGTGATAAGTGTCAGAGGTTTGGGAGTTTGGGTAGGAAGCATGAGATGCCTCTAAGACCTATGCATTTTTGTGAAATCTTTGATGTGTGGGGCATGGATTTTATGGGTCCCTTCCCTTCGTCTTTTGGGTTTTCGTACATATTACTTGCAGTAGATTATGTGTCTCGATGGGTAGAGGCAGTGCCAACTAGGAAAGATGATGCTTCTACTGTTGCCAAGTTTTTACGTTCTCATATCTTTTGCAGGTATGGCATTCCAAGAGCAATCATCAGTGACCAAGGAACACACTTCTGCAACAGGACCATCAAGTCTCTATTGGCTAAACATGGAGTCAATCACAAGCTGGCCACTCCTTATCACCCTTAGACGAATGGGTTAGCTAAAGTCTTTAACCGAGAAGTGAAGCAAATACTTGAGAAGATCGTGAAACCATCGCGTAAGGATTGGAGTGAAAGGCTTGAGGAAGCTCTTTGGGCTTACAGGACTGCCTACAAGACTCTTATAAGCATGTCCCCCTTCCGGTTGCTCTATGGCAAAGCTTGCCATCTACCTATGGAGATCGAGCACAAATCTTATTGGGTAATCAAGGCATGTGATGCAGATCTCGAATCTTCACTAGTCAATCGGAAGATGCAGCCCCAAGAACTTGAAGAAATGAGACTTGAATCCTATGACAATGCCAGAATCTACAAAGACAAGCTAAAAATGATTCATGACAGACAGATTCTGAGGAAGCAGTTTCATGAAGGTGACAAAGTTCTAAAGTTTAAAGCCCGGTTGAAGCTGATGCCCGGGAAGTTTGTCACCAAGTAGGAAGGTCCGTTTAGAGTTACTAAAGTATATCCCTTTGGCACGGTAGAGCTCGTAGATGAGGAGACCGGTATAACTTCACAAGTAAATGGCCATCTGCTGAAGCACTACCACGAGGATCAAAGGCCTCCCTGATCACACGGTTGTTCCCTTCCACCCTACTCTTTTACTTTCTGTTATATTGCTGGTGATATCTGTTTGCTGAGATAGTTAGGAGTAAGTGTGGGGGAGGGAACCTTTCCAGTAGTTGTAGTTATAGCTGTTTATTTCTGTTTAGTAGTTGTTTGTTTTGTTTCCTCTTGATTCTGCCATCTCTTCTGATCACTTGATTTATACTTGTCTATTTTCATTTCACATTATCTTATCCTACCTCTCCCTTCTCTCTTCCTCATGATAGTGATGTGTTGTGCTTCGATTTCAAATCAGACTTTACAACTTCCACTTCACTCGAGAGTTTAGGTTAAGATAATGTTGTTTTCTTACATTGAGGACAATGTATTGATCAAGTGTGGGGGAGGGATTATTGTTGAGTTATTGAGCTGTTTTGAAAGAAAGAAAAAAAAATTGCCTTTGGAATTGCTCATGTTTCCTAAGTATTGCTGCTATAATTGCTCTCTTCTCTGCCTTATTGGTTGATTTCTGAATTGCATCGCATGATTTGAGAGTAATTCTTGCTTAGGAATTTTTGCTGGTGGTTTCTATGTCCTCTTGCTTTCATTTGCCTCAGTGTTCTGTACTGCTGTATGGGCGAGTTGCTGTTCTCTCTGTTGCTGACTTGACTTTTGTAATCCTTGGGCATCTCTTTTAAAATCCTTTTGCACAATGCTTGTGAATGTTGTACGGCTGAGTTTGATTGCATTTGATTTGAGTGATTTCTATTCTTAGTTGATTAGCATAGTAGAATACTCTTGGTGCAGTGTTATTAACCTTGTTTCATAGCTTGATTCTTAAGGAGGAAACATCTTGGAGAAAGCCTTGATGGAAGGATTGTTGAGCCATATATTTTTTCTCATCTTGTGTGATTTTCATCTAGTTTTGGTTAACCTCTAGAACTTGTCTAGATTCTTTTTCAAAGCTGCATTAATACCTAGGTTTGTGAAGATGATAGGGGCATTCATTTATAAACCTTTACCCAAACACAAGCCACTTCATTTAACCTTTGTTCACCCCTTTGAGCCTTCACTTTCATTCCATTCTTTTTTTTTAAGCAAGTGTTTTGCATGAGTTACATTTGGATTTTTTATTTTGAAAAGTACATCATTAAAATCTATATCTTTGCCTTCTTGGGTTTGGATGCCAAAAGAAAAAAAAAAAAAAAAAAAAAGGCAAGAAAGAGAAGAAAATGTTTAGAAAAAGCCAAAGAAAGAAAGTTATAAAAAAAAAGGAGAGAAAACAAGTTGCAACAAAAGAATAAATTTGAAATAAGGCATTCCATGGTGGTTTGAAGAGCAAGGATTTCTATCTCAAAAGGTCAAAATTTGCACATTGGTGTTGTTTCATGATTGTACTTTAGCTCACTTTGAGTTGATACTTTGTTACTTATGCATTTCACTTGTTAGTCCATTCATTCATTTGGCCTTGTTTTTCGACATTACAACCCTTCAAGTCCCTTTGATCATGAGTCTAAGGTATGTTAGTGGTGGAGATATTAGAATTTCTACAAGCTTATGGTAGGTGCTAATCTAGGTGGATTGAGTGAAATTTTTTCCATTTGAGAGATGAGTGAAACACTTGTACCCTATGTGAGCTCTATTATGTTTCTCTTCTTTTATCCTGCTATGTTTCAAGTGTTAATTTCTTTGCACTGAAGTATTCTATTATTGTTGATTAATTAAGAATAAAGATTGCTTGAGTTAATTGCACATTCATGCTTAGTTAGTTTTATGTTTGCTTGCATTGAGTGTCTCTATTGGATTCTTCTTTAATGATGTTTTGCCCAGGAGTGCAAAAGGCTAAGTGTGGGGGAGTTAACAAACTCAATTATTTTTATATATTTTGATATATTTTATATGGGTTTTGTCAACTTAATTGGTCCCTTTTTGCCTTAATTGATTTAATTTATTTTATTTTGAATTAATATTTTATAGGGGCAAATTATCATATTTTGGTTTAATTATGACTAATTGATTTTTGAGGACAATTAATGCTACCTTATCCTTGAATTTTGCTTGCAGGTTCTTGGAAGATTCAAAAATATAAAAAGAAAAAAAATAAAGAAAAGACAAAGAAAAAGGAAAGAAAAATAAAAAAAAAAAAATTAGGGGGGGCAAAACGTTGCGTTTTGCCCCAACCTAATAATCATCTATTCTTCATCTTCTCCAGGAGGTGGAAGACGCAAGCGAACAGAGCACACAGATGCGAAAAGCTGGGCGGCGGCAACGAAAACGAGACGCCGAACGAAAACTAACACACACGAGCTGAGGCGGAGAAAGACGCAAGCGGCGCGGAGGAAGCATTATTCATCATCTTCATTGGCGGCGTGAAACAGGGGACCGAGGCACGAACGGAACGAATGAGAGAGACGGTTTGAACACGGAACCAGTGACGTGCAGAGGGCAAAAATAAAAAATAAAAACAGGGAGCAGACAGCTTTATCCTTTATTGCGCTTTCCATCACGTCTCTTTCATGGAAGCCTGTAGCAGAATTCTGAATATGGTAGCGAATCTGATGGCAAACCGTGGCTAATTCATGATTCTCCAATTCAACAATAATGGCAGGAGCTTAGAGTATCAATGGGGAGTTTTAGTTGCTTTAATTTCTTACTCAATAATTGTTTAACAATTCTTAGGTCTTAGGATAGTTTTTCTGATTGTTGGGATAATTCTATTGGTTAATTTGATTATATTTAGGGATTATTGTGACTGGATTATTGTTTAGCATTTGACATTGGGCTATTTATAGCTTTGATTTCAATTATGATGTTGTGGTTATGACATTTGTATTGATTTTGGAGTTAATATATTGTGATTTTCTAAGGTGGCTTGGAATCTTAGATCATATTGTCTCTTGCTAGCTTTAAGTCTATTGTTGTGGATTTAAGAATTTAATTGAGCATTGGTTTTTAGTATCCTTAATTTCATTTTACTATTCTGGTTGCAGTTAGTAATTTGAATTTTTGGGAAAATATTTTGAGGCGATTCGAGGTGGCTCGGTTGTTGGATTAAAAACTTAATTATAATTCTTAATTCATTGTTTTAATTCCCACATCTTTTAGAGTGATGATTACCTGCGTTCTTGAATTGGAGGATTGATTATCATCAGTGTTATTTGTGTGTCTCATTTTCATTTCTTTCATCTTCAATTGTTTCAATCATCTTTTATATAAAAGAAAATAACAAAAAAAAAGTATTTTAATTTCAATTTAATTCAAGGCATTTAGTTAGCAATTTTTCAAAATCAAAAAATCCTTTTTATAGTTTAGGTTATTTGCATTTATTTACTAGGATTCAATTTCATTTTCGGCTCCTCAAAGTAAATACAACCCGGATTGTGTACTATATTGCATTAATTCGGTTAATTTTTAGAGTAACCCCAAAGCGACAATTAAGGGAAGTTAACTTCAATATGAAACTATAAAAATGAGTAAAACTGAACCCTATCACGGTTTATGTTTAAACTTCCCACGGTGCTTTTCTTAATAACCGTAGTGGGAAGTAAAACGTCAGTTCACTTATTTACAAAAATATCAGTGCCTTTTTTTTATGGTGTTTTTCTTTTTAACCGCCGTTATTTTGCGTTGTTAAATGTCTTTTTTCTAGTAGTGATCAAGTCACACACACCCATATCTACTCAATGATTTTCTCAAGCCAATGACCTGTTCAATAATAACATGTCTTTAATTAAAACTTGGATTATGTGTTTGGCTGTATTTCTCCAAGCTCAAATCTTACAAATTCGTTTTGCATTTCCACACGAATAACATATTTGATTCCTCACAATCAACAATATTACATTAGGAATCATTTTGTTCCGAGTGGAAAATGAGATCAACCCTCATTCTCACTCTCAAAATCAAAAAATACCGAAGACCCGCAAGACCCGCAAATACATTCTTCTTTAATCTTTCTCCATCACATAGTTTAATTTGTTCCTATAGATTGTGTGTGTGTGTGTGTGTGTGTGAGAGAGAGAGAGAGAGAGAGAGAGATGTATATATCCTATGACTAATTAAATATGGAATATTATGTTTGAGATTGTCTGTTTCATCAAACTATGCGAAGAGTGTCTTTTGCAGCCCTCCCCGCATTGTTAGTTATTTGATTTAAAATTAGGAGGATCATTAATGGAAATGTATACATGCATGCCTTCAACTCCTGTGCGTGTGTAGATGAAGATAGGAGGAATATTTATCGTAATAGGTCTAGTAAATCAGAAATTAGTTGACCTATTTTTAGCTGTTTTCTTGTTCTTTTTTTAAATCTTTATTAAGGAAAATAGAGAAAAAGAATACTAAGAAGGAAAACTCCGAAGAATAGTAAATTATTATTTTTGAGAATTTTCCCTTCTAATGTGTTTTCTTTCTTCTGTTTTCCTCCTACTTTTTCCTCCATCCAAACCAAACATTAAAGAAGTTCGCACACATACAAAAGCAAGAATCAACTATCAGAAGCAAACATGGACATATATAGCAGTGACGAGTTTAACATTCAACTTTCTTTTGGCAAGATAAAGCATAAATGTTGTTTCAGTATACCAGTAGCGATACAATAAATAGCATCATATGGGCTTTCCTTTATTAATTATTTATAATCCATTGAAGAGGCCATATAGAATGGGCCAACCATATGGGAATGCTATATTACGCGTACGTACGTATAAAATTGTGTATTTCACGTTATAAATATAGTCATTCTAAATTTTGCATATATATATATATATATATTTATATTTACGTTGATCAGTCTCTATGAAACTTCTTCCTTCTTCAAAACACGGAAAAACAAATAAACATTAATCGAAGTATACTTGTATACTTTGGAAGATGTAATATTCATGTGCAGTGCATATTTAAACCTTCTTGTGCGGGAGCTAAAGATATTCTTGATCTTATGTAGCATACACCCAATCAAAAGCGTTAAATTGTTGCTTCATAGTTTGTGTGTGTGTGTGTGTGTGTAACGTTCTATCTTTGACCAATACACACACACACACACACACATGTATAACTTGTTCTGTAAAAATGTATACTAACTCGATAGGTACAAGATTAATTTGCATACGAGGATGATTGAATGTAACATCTATATACTAATATATAAATTTTATAAGAACCCAAAACTATACATGTGACTTGACTTGGGAATATGGTACTTTTTGGATGATTTTGGATGGATGTTTACGTTTAATTATTTGAGTAATTGAATTATTTGAAGTTAACATTGACATGGAGAGAGTAAAGTTTTCTTTGTTTATCCGGCTCTACGAAGTGTCCCATGATTCTTTGCATCATAGGTTCATAATAACGTATCTTCTACAATGCATGAGTTAGCTATATTTCTAATTACAATTACTAATAACTTTGAGAAATTATTTTCATTATAAGTTTAAATTAAAGAGTACTTATTGAATAAAATCAATTAATTGTCCAACTTATCTTTTTTGTGGATACAATTTAAGCATCCAACTTAATCATCTAAAATTAGATTTCACAACTTTTTACAGAACACAAAAGGAATCTAAAATGGACTCATACAGTAAAAGCAAAGCCGAAAAGATAGCATTTATAAGTTATGGTCCAATTCTTAGTTTGACAGCATTTTGAAGCTAACACTATGATCAGTGGATTTAGGAGAATTTAGAAGATATGTTATACTCCCCTTGCTTCTAAATATAAAAGTTAGTGATGAAATTTATATTTTAATTCTAAATATAAAATCTCAATACCTTTCTTAGATTTATAATTTTTTTTTAGGGGAAATTAATCTGGAGGTCCTTATAATTTCACCCAATTTTAAATTAGGTCCTTAAGCTTTTTTTCCTTTTTATTGGGTCCTTTTACTTTTTGATGTTATATCTATCAGTCCTTCTGTTAAATAAAATAAACGTTGTTCTGCAGTCTGCAGTTGATGCCTAAAACATTCTTCTCTTTTGCTCTCCAAACCATGCTCTCGTCAGCATCCTTTTCTTTCCCGCCGTTCTCCCTACCTCACCATTCCTTCCCGCCGGTGTCATTAGTAGGGACAATGTTATCTGAGAAGCTGAATCGCCAAAGCCACAGTGTTAGAATATCTGGGCGGTATTGCTAGTTGGTGGACTCCCCTTTCTTTCATTGTCGTCAAGGATTCGATCACCTAAAACAAATAAAATTTTATCAATAAAATACTTTTCATAAATGCAAATATATTGGTAGACTACAAAGCATAGAAGGAAAACAAATAGTTAAAAACTATATCAGTGGTGATATCAAAAGACTAAATCTCCGGCATCTTTGGTTTTGGTTATGGTGGTAGAGGAATGTGGGTTGGGAAGCTTTTGTGAGAACTGGGTTTTGCAAATATTGATATTTTCTAAGCCTTTCTGAAAACTAACAATATATTCTATTAAACCAAGAGCATCAAATTCAGCATACAATAGCTTTCTATTCAAAGCAAAGTTGAAATTCAAGCAATCACATTAAAGATTAAACATGCATCCATCTGCTACTGCAAAAACATGAAAAAGACAAAAAGCAAATCAACACAATCATCTACAATCTGGTAAAAAGAAAACAAGTCACCTATAACACGTTACCCACTCACAAGGAACGGTCCATGAATGAGCAGAGACAAAACTTTATTCTTTTTTATACAGTACTTTATTCTTATTGTGCCTTAGGGAAGGTGTTATGGAGAGTTGGGAAGGAATGGTGAAGGCAGAAGAATGAAGAAGAAGAGAAACGTTTTGAGGAATGAGCAAAAGAGGGATGAGACTATGGTCTGGGTTATGGCTGAAGGAGAGAAAAGGAGAAGAATGTTGTAGGCATTAATTACAGATTTCTAACGGCGTTTATTTTATTTAACAGAAGGACTAATAAATATAACATTAAAAAGTTAAAGGATCCAATAAAAAAGAAAAAAAACTCAAGGACCTAATTCAAAACTGAGTAAAACTATAAGGACCTTCAGATTAATTTTCCCTTTTTTTAATGTTTCAATCGATTGTACATATTGAAAAGTTTTTATTAAGATAATTTCAATACAAATTATTTAAGAAAGGTATTTCAAGAAAATTAATACATAATTTTTACAAATCATTAATTTTTTAATATTATGAATGAGTTTTTTTTGGGGCTAAAGTATAAGTATCCTCCTATTGGAGACAATCCTATTTGAGGTACTATCAGACACTAAACGTGGATACTTCTTCCAGTAGAGATTCAAATATTGGTTCACTACATTGTTAGGGATTAGCCCATTCTGTTAAACCTAATCCCCGTTAAGTTATTTATGAAAGAGTTATGTAGCTTCCATATTAACCATGTGGAGGAATGTATTTTTAGGGGTGAGTACCTCGAAATATTTTCTTAAATACATCTAATATCCTGAAGTATCTTTTTAATTGCGTCCACCACCATGAAGTTTTTTTTTTTGTACATCTAACAACCAAAAGTATTTTGTTTTATGTGCGTCCAATATCCTAAAATATTTTTTTTATGCATCTAGCACCAAAACAAAAAAAAAAATTTAGGGTGCTAAATGCACTACAAAATCCGTTAGAGTGTTGGATGTATCCAAGAAAATATTTTAGGATATTAGATACACCATAATCCTATATATTTTAACCTAATGCATTGCGCAGGATCTGTCAATTGAACGAATAATTAATGAATTTATTTCTATATATTTACATGCTTAGAATTTGTACGGAAACTTATCATAATATGCCCCCTAAGAGCGGTGGTAGGAACCAGGAAGGAAGTTTCCAAAACACAGGTCTAACGCAACATTGTCATATTGGAATAAATCTGACGTGAAAGTCACATAGCTTCCACACACACACACAGATTATAAAATGTTGGCCAAAAAAATTATACAGATTATATAACATTGGACCTAAAATTTTGATCATTGATGAATTTCGATAGAAGCAATAGTATAAGATTCCAGATAGCAACAACCACAATCTTTTAATAATTTGACATTATTAACTTGGTTTTATCTGTTGACCTATCAAAAAATGTTGACTGGTGCTAAAGGGTAGCACACCGCACATGAACAGTTCCAATTGTAATGCCACTTTAATATTCAGGGCCAAATATTAAACCAAAAAAAAGTTGAATCTTAGATTTGTCTCTTAATTATTATGCTTGCGTGCATGTGTGAACTCACAGACTCTTATGTTGTGCACATAAGCATAAGGTGAATAATAAAATAATAATGTCCGGATTTAATTAATACTCGAAGATATTTTTACTCCTTCATTCTGCATATACATCATCTTGATATTTATTCTTTTATTTGAAGGAGAAACTTAAGAAGGAAGAAAACGGAAAGAATCTCTAATGAAAGTGAAAGGAACAAAACATGTAATTAAGTTTAGTTTTATATATGAATAATATTATCATTTGACATATTTTAACACTAAAAATCACGCTGAGCAATTTTTTTAATTCCTTGGCATTCATGACTGTATGCATTATATATATATCGTTCTCAAGTGGGATCCAAAACGTTGTAACCATTAAGGTATTGGTTTTGCGAATAAAGCGTGAAGTCCTCTACGCATGCAAATGTCTCGGTGTTTTTTTCCCTTTTTTTAACCCCTTTGGCCTCATGCAAATACGTGAATATTAAAAAAATTATGTAAGTTAATTATTTATAATAAATGTCTAAAATATCCATGTTAATTATGTACCTTAGCTTGGAACCACTCTTTGATTTTTTTTTTTAAAAAAAAACCCCTTAATATGTGAATTCATCATAGGAATTACTTTGGGGCAAAATAGATGTGAGGCAATACAGATTAAAGTATTATATTTAAAATCAAATTAAATTTGCAAATAACTCTTATATTAACAATTGGAGGTAGTATTATTTTAATTAAGGTTAACTGCGAACCATATACATGACTTGTTTCAGATAATTATATGTATCGTACGTCTCTGTGTGTGTGTGTCGTTTATGATGAAAGTTCCATTAATATTATAAAAAGAAAATTAAAGAATTTATATAAGACTATTGTCTAGCTAGTAATGCTTCAGACGAATATTATTCTACACGTACGTTTTCTCAATTTTTTCTTTTTTGAACAAAAGTACCTGTTCTCAACTTTTTTTTTTTTGGGCCAGAAAAAACTTTATAATATTGATTAAACCAAAACCTCCAAAAGTTCAACCACAACAAAAACAACTAAAAAAAAAACCAGGGTCCATCCGCTGGATCACAACCAAAAAGATACGGAAAAACTAAAACAATTAAGCATAAGAAATTCTGCTTCAAGCTTTGCACCTCCAGACTGCAATGACCCACTTTCTGTGAAGAGAATCCCACCATGAAAGTGGCTAGAAGGAGTGGTTGTCTTCCAACTTGCTCCATTGAGCCCACATCCTTATGTGCCAAAGCTGCCTTCCCAATTGCAGCATTAAAACTCTCTCTTTCAACAAGAGATGATGACTCATTCTGAAGTTCCATGCAAACCTCCAGAACATGGTACAACACAGAAAAACAGAGCCAATTGCACCCATTTATAATGTCCATATACAGAGCAAAATTTCTCCCATCCTCGCATCTTCTCAAAATATTGAACATCCAAAGGTAATTAGGCAAAGGGAAATTCAGCCCCATGCTTTGCAACTTTGTATTGCAATGATCAATTCTCTGTGACAAACACACCATGACGGTGGCTACATGGGGTGGTTGTTTTGCAACTTGCTCTATAGAGCCCACACCCTTATACACCAAAGCTGCTTTCATATTTGCAGCATTAAAACTCCCACTAAGAGAGGTTGAGACATTCTGAGGATTTTTGCAGACCTTCAGAATCCAATAGAACACAGAGAGAAGTAACCAATTGCAACCATCCATAATAAACATACATAGAGCAAAAAATCCCTTAGCCTCTTGCTTTCTCAAACTATCCATGTTGCACAGGACCACATCCAAATCATCAAAGGAACCAATATAGTTGCAGATCTCAAGTGGCCAAATAGTAATTTTGATAACTCTAGAAGCACTAATCATATGTTCACTGGAATTCAATAGCAATATAAGTTCATGCCAGGTATTTCCAGCAGAGTCATTTTTAGCACCAAATGCCAACATTACCACCGAAATCATGCCGAAAATCGAAAAAGATGTGCACCACAACAGAATTAGTTGCCTCTGCGATAGGATATCATCGTACCTTAGAACACTGCTCTTTCTGTCCTGAGCTCTGCACGGGAGGGAAACACTTTGAGATCGCTTGCTTGAGATCATTTTGCTTGTCTCAAAGTGCCACTCACAATCTCCGATCACACTTCTCCAGTACACTACAATCGCCTCTTTCTTATGATATCCGTTCTTCCTCTCTGCAATTGTTAATGTACCTAACGTTGAACAATTTTCCGCCTTGTGATCTTCGATTTTCCAGATCTCATAAGCATCTCTACCCTCCTCCTTTCGTAATCTCAAAGACAAACTCACACACACACAGAGCATTTGAAGCTCTCTCACCCGGCGGCCACCAGAGAGATGGTCGCCGCCGGGTGAGGAAACAACTCTCACGATCAGATCGGAGAGGGAGCACTCACACTAAGGAGAGGAAATGTCGCTCTCACTAGGAAACCCTGTACCTGTTCTCAACTTAAGGAACGATTTTTGTTAAGATTAATGATATGACGCTTGTCTGTTTCTACTTGTTCTTAGAGGGCAAGTTCTGGGGATCCAGTGGCAGGCCAAAATTCTCAACACTGATTAATTATTAGTTAAGATTCAAATCCAACAAGATTTTAATTGATAAATATCCTAATGTCCCCATATATATGCGATTCTCATACACATAAAAAAAACCGTAGCAACAAATATGCGTATGTATGTATGTACGCTCCGATCACCAAGATACGGTATCTCCAATCTTTAATATAAAAGCTAGCTTGACATTTAATTTGGGCTTAAATATAAAACCTTAATCCACTTTGTTTCTTATATTTATCTATTTTTTTAAGGTAGTTTTTATAATAGTTGTCCATGTTAAATGTTTTATCAAATAGTAGTTTTAGCTAATATACATGATTAGCAAAGATATTTTAAAGAAGATAACACATATTTGTTATAAATAACTAACTTAACAAATTTCATTGAATACACTCATATTAGTCAATTAGTTTTTGTATTATAGGCCAGATGTAGCATATATACACACTCTCTCCAAAAGCGTTAAAAAAAAATACACAAGATTAAGAACAAGTTTTAAAGGGAGCACTATTACATCTTTTGGCTTATCATATGTGACGTTAATTTACCGTACTTACCAATGAAACACAAACGTCAAGGCAAAGCCTTTATTTCACAGTTATTACAAAAACCGTAAGGAATTTTGCTGGGTTCAGGGTTTAGAAACAAGGACAAAACTTAGGTCAAGTTAGTTAGGTCCATTATGTCCAGGTGTCCAATGAGCTTTTGCCACGTGTAGTAGCTTTTACTTAACCTCAAACCCACTTTTACAACGCTGTTAATTCCCTTCTTCTTCTATTCTATTTTTCTTCAACGATCCAATCTCAACTTCTTCATATTCAATCTTCATCATTGTCACTATTCCTCAATGTATCAGCAGCCAACAATAATCTTTCCTAATTCAATTCACTCCTACTCGTCTCCTGCAAATTCCCCATGAAATCGACCTAAATTTCCAATCTTCTTGTACCAGTATTCCAACACAGGCGCATTCACGCTGTGTCCGTGAAGCTTTCTGGAACTAAGAATTCTCTTTTTGGTTCAGTAAATTACTAGACGAAGAAGATAATCAAAGATGTGTGTTGGTATGACGGTATTGTATCTGCATAGAGAAGCCGGAGTGGAAGAATCATCGTCACTGGTGGTGGCAGCAAGTTAGCTACTCCGATGGTGATCAGAGAAGGTGGAGGAAGAGGATAGATGATGGAGAACAATTGAGGGAAGTAGAAAGCTGTAGATTTGTTGAGAACAATCTTGAAGAATAACATCAATAGGTGCCTATGAATTATATGGGATCTTGGGAGCAGAAGAATACGTATCTGAAAACAATCATCAGCTTTTAGCAAAAACTCTTCCAAAACTATAAAAGTGGTTTGACCGTGAATTAGGGGTTAAATGAAAATTAGTACAGGTGGCAGAAGCTTATTAGATACTGGACATAATGGACCTAATTAACTTGATCTAAGTTTTATCAGCAAAGTCATGAATTTAGTATCTTCTTATTCTTTTTTCTTTTTTAAATTATAGTTATTTAACTGTACTTCATAAACGGAACATTACTGTTTCATTAACTTTTCAACGGATATAATCAATTTTGCAGTAGGGTAAGAATACAACGAGCATGTATTTATAATTTGTTTTACATGCATTGCATAAAAATTTAAATAGCAAATCTTTACAAATTGAATCAGAATTACGCGCACAATAAGAGGGGAAATAATACTTTCTGCTTCGGCGTTGAGCTTTAATTTGCCCACGTTGAAATTCTCAGAAGCTCCGTTCCTTTCCAGTGCTGAACCATTTCATTGCCATTATTGCCTTCAATCTTAACCTCGTACGACCCTTCCATTCCTCTCAACATTTCTCCAACTTCCATTAATGTCTCCTCCCTCAAGTTTCCACCCTCTAACTCTATTCCTGATTGAACATTCCCACATTGCCTCATCTCCTCCCACCTCCGAAGCCAATCCTCACATGATGTATATGGCGCCACGAATAGATTCTCCGTAGCTGTTCTTGCCTCTGAGAATTGGAATGGGAAATTTGATTCTACGGATTCTAATAAAGCATGGTAATGCTCCAAATGGCCATTAAAGAAGGACATGAAGTTGGTGCTGTTTCTCAGTTTCTCACAGGCTTCTCCATCACCAAAAGCTATAATTCCCCTGTTGGCAGTTGAGCTTTTGATGAAATCCTTTGCTATTTGTAGAAATTCCAAGACATGTCTCCTACTTCTGACCCTTCCCATATGTGGAAGACCCGCCATGCAATTGAAGGCCACGAAATTTCTCTTTCCATTTCCATGCCCACTCCCTTTGTTCAATTTCTTAAGCTCTGTCACCAATTCCTCGATCCTCTGTTCCTTCACCTTCAACTTCAAACCACATGATTTGGCGTCCTCATATAGCTTCCTTCTGATTTCTTCAAATTTCCATCGAGTGGAAACACAACCAATATCTGGACTCTCCTCTTCTTCCAATGTGATAGCAGTCAGTTTCAAAGTTTTGTGCTGTTGAGCAATAGCCTCCATCAATGGAGGCCATTGACCCCCTTCCCCCACATCAAAGTCTATTATATGTATCACTTCCGAATCAGCTGGTATGGATCCTAGAATTACTGAATTGGCTGCAAAATGAGCAATTCTTCCATGTGGGAGGCCTTGGTAGATAGCCTTGAAAAAGTGGTGGAAGCTCTTGCAGGCCTCCTGTTTGATGAAACTCCCTTGTTCTGTATCATCATGATTTTGGGACAAAATGAATGCCAGACGTTCAAGGGGATCACCAAGAGGGCTTACTTTGAGGCTGATGCGTCTCAGAATCACTTGTGCAAGTGTGTTCTGTCCTTGCTCTAAGGCTTCTCCAATGGCTTCCAGAAGATGAGGAAGACTCAAATGGTTCTCCATCTCCATGTCTTCTCCTGGTATGATCAGTGATGGTGGTGCTTGTACTACTGTAGACATGTCTGATTGCATCGATGTGGTTGGCCTCCAAACATCTCTCTGAAAACACGGGTTCTGGGAAGCAAAGCTTATTCCCTCACCTTCTTGAGGGCATCCATGAATAATACCCAGACTTTGAGAACTCAAAGTGGGATCAAAAGCATCAAGATCCATGGAGAAATCATCAATCAATGATGGGAGTTCATCAATAGGGAAATAGACATGATCAGTGCAGAAGACTGCAGAAGAAGCATACTCTGAAGTGGGGAACAAAAGAGCGTCCACGTTGAAGTCAAAAGACTGAACATGATCAAAAGTTGAGCTTATGCCTTCACAGGACGACCAAGAATGCTCTATCTCAGGCTCCATCTTTATATTCTGGTTTTTCTACACGCGGAAGAGAAAGAAAGAGACTCTTGTTTATCAGTTGATATGGTGAATGGCCTCTCTGAATATTTATAGGCGAAATCAAAGGACCATGTGAAAACAAATCAGTATTCCTACATAGTAGTTAGCTTGCTAGAGGAGAAGAAGAAAGTTTGTCATTATATATACAAAAATTTGTTTCCCAAGTAGATTAACTTACGTTAAATGTGTTCTACCTCTGAACTGATAGATTGTGTATATTATTTGCATAGATTAGTCATTAATATTGATAAATAAATGTACTCGGAATATAATTTTGTATTAGAATAGATAATATAAAAATAAAGAATTTCGTCAATCCTTATCTATTAATGACAGATAAGTTCGTTTTACGCCTACTTTCATAATTATGGTATATTTATATATATTCCTAGAGAGTGGCCATGGCAAGCCTTCTTGAGTGTCTTATATGAACCTTTGATGTTAAGTATTTGGAAATTTTACGCAACAATTAATTAGTTAGTAGTATAACAATTAATGTCATTTTCTGAGGTTAAAAAAAAAAAAAGTCATTTTCCTTCACAATTACGTTGCATATCAGTAGAAAGTTGTTTCAGAAGCTTCACCGAAATGGTTACTTGTGCTTGAAATGTTGTGTCCTATAGCTTATAATATGATTTATAATAGATTTTTATACTCCTTAGGTCTTACATGTAAGACCCATAACATAAATTTTATATTTAGGACTGGAGTACTTTATATATTTCCCATGCATTATCCAAATATCACACTAAAAAAGGGTAATGAAGTGTGCAAGGATTTTTCATTAGAAAAAGTCATATTGTTTATAGTTTATAAATATTATATATAAAGTCGTAAACTTTTCACAAAAAGCCACTGAGAAATGAACTTGATACACAGCAGACGATTCCAAGATTCAAATTTTTTTGTTAATAATATAAGATATAGAAAATAATGTGATACATTCCCAACTATACGAACAAATTTTGATGCGAAACAAAGTAATAAGTACCAACAACTCATCACTATTGAGTTTCATTTTTTAACTTGTATTTTTATAAAGAATAGTTTAATATGTATAAAATTTAAAATAAAAATAATCTCTTAACTACTCCCTCTGCCCCTTATCATAAATTATGCAGTTCAAATGTTAGTTAAATTTGATTAAAAGTAATAAATGTGCAAGATATAAACATATTTTTCTAATTATATCATGTTTATAAAGAGAGTACTATATGAGTGATAATGAGTAAAAGTTTATTGTAAAGAGATAATAAGTGACATATTTTTAATAGGATAAAAATGAAAAGATTAGTTTAATATTTCAAACAAAGATGACTTGTTTTTCTTTTTTTATATTCAGAAACACCGAGAGAGATTATTTCTTGCAAAAAGGGAATTTAAAAGGACTTTTTATTGAAAAAGTTTTGGATGAAAACTTCGAATCTGGACCTTTGAGATTATATTTGGGAAAATCCCAAAAAAGTGACTATTGAATTTCAAAATGCCAAATCAGAAATTACTACAAAAATGGGTTGTCATTTACTCTTTGAATGTAGTATTTTCTTTATGAGTATAGTAACGAAAACTGATTTAGAATTTTGAAATTCAGCTATTACTTTTTTGGGATTTTCCCATTATATTTCATCTTATGTCCACAACGATGAGAGATAGGCACTGACTGGTTCCCATATATATGCGTTCCTTTATCAATTATCATCCAATCAACTGAATCCCGTAATGGGTCAGCCAATAAAGCATTTCACAATAATTCTTTCTTTATTATATATATATATATATATATATATAAAGAGCCCAAACGTTGAAGCATCTCTCTACGTACGTACAATCAAAACATTAACAACTGAAAAAGATATTATTAATTAGAGTATATGTAAATTTAGGAAGATGCATGTAATGTTAATTTGCTTCCCATATTAATTAAACTTTATTGTATGGAAGGTACATAAAGATTCTCAGTCTTGTCTGGCAAACAGCCAACCGAAAGTATTACTCAATAACTTGATACGTAAAAACATAATGATATACGTCAACATACATAAAATATTGGAAGAATTACTATGAGGTCCCATACAAAAAAAAAATTATAAAACAAGTCCCAAAGTTATTATTTTCTACTCTAGAACTTGTCATTACAGGCTGCTCAGATTGTTGTTGAACCTTTTAGTAGTTATTTCTCTTGTATGGGACTTGATTATAATTCTTCCTAAAATATTTGCATACGAGGATGTAGAGTAATGGATAGCTATTCGTAGGATGTTCTGTTTCATTCAGAAGTTGTCTTATTTATGTTTCGATTGTGTGGTAGTTTGTGATTGAAGTTGACCAGCATAATACTACCTTGCCTATGCTTTTAAAAGTATTGTCTATTATATTATTGTGAGAAGTGTATTAACATAATTAATCTCATGCATATAGTTAGATAATTACTACATCCAATCTTTAATATAAAAGCTAGTTTAACTTTTAATTTGATTCTAAATATAAGATATTAATCTACTTTGTCTTTTATTACCTCCGATCTTTATTAGAAGACCTCATTTATAGTCTATAAATAGGGTCTTATAATTAAAACCTGAGATGGTATATTTATCAATTTTTTTCAAAAATAATTCTTGTAGTAGTTACACATGTTAAAGACTCCATCAAATAATAGTTTTAGCTAATACACATAATTAGTAAAAGTATTTAAAAAAAAGACAATACCTATTTATTATAAATAAATAGCTTAACTATTTTTTTAATTTTTTCAAATTAGTCTATTAGGTCTTATATCAAAGATCAGAAGTAGTAGTAAGCAATTCTTGTAGGACAAATTAAGGACATATGATTCAAAAATAGATTATATGACAATCACAAAACATAAAGCACAAAGAGGGCTCATGATTGGCCAAATGTTTAACATGATAGTAGAAATTGCAAGGACAATGAAAAGCATTGAATTAGCATAGTGGTCTAATTACTAAAGCTGATTAACACTATTCATCATTCAATAATACTTAACATGAAGTTTTTTTATATCCCTTGTGTTAAGTTCTGCAATCACACACATATATGTAATCTATTTTTAAAATATTAATATTTAATAATAAACTTACATATGAAAAATATAAAATATATAATTATGTGTGATTGGAAAACTTGATATGATTGATATAAGTAACTTTATATAATTATTTTCCTTTATTATATTGGTGAATATTGGAAAATACAGAAGATATGTTATTTTAACCTAGTCGCATGATCCAGCAATTTACCCGTTCTTGGGTCATACATGCCTAGCTAGAGAATTTGCAGAAGTTTCCTATAGAGTAATATTTAATATTACCTCACACGATAAGAGCTCTATAAATATGTGTGTGTGTGTGTGTGTGTGTGTGTTGTGTGTGTATTAGTTGTTTGATTCTAAAGTAGTGCTGAGTGAAGGAGGAAGTTTGGAACAGAGGGGTCTAACGCTGCATTATAATATTGGAATGAATCTTGTCGTGAAATTCATAAATTTACATGGACATACTGTAGCATAATTGCTATATAATAATATGAAATTTTGACCAAAGAATTTCGATAGTAACAATAGGATTAAGAGTCTAGCTTGCAGCAATCAGTCCTTTTAATTATTGGAAATAGACTTTGGTTTATCTACATGCACGTATATATTCTATGGATATTGATAACTGGAGCTAGAGGATAGTGTATGCGATCGGCAAGGATAGGGCTATGGGCTTGAATTGCGTGGGAAATAAACTTTTTGCTTTTTTGTTTCAAGAAAGCACATTATTAGGCTCCAATCAATTTGAATCCAATCTGGTCAAGCCATGACGATGTATTTGAATCACGCCTTTGCTTGAATAGAATGAACAAACACTGACTCACTTGAATTTATTACCGTTGAATAAATTGTAACGGAACTTTAATATATACTACCTCCATCCTTAATATAAGAACTAATTGACTAATTTAGATAGATTAAGAAAACTAGTTAAGTTAGTTATTTGTAATAGATAGGTGTTATTTTTCCTAAAATATCTTTGCTAATCAAGTGTATTGACTAGAACTATCATTACTACAAGGATTATCTTGAAAAAAAAATGGATAAATATGATAGACAAAATAGAATGGGGTTTATATTTATGACCAAAATAAAATTAAACGAGTTCTTATATTAAAAACCGAAGGTAGTATATATATTCGCATAAATATTGATAAGATTAAGAGTACTACTTAACATCAAGATCCAAAGATACTCTCTTCAGGTGGAATGATGACGTGCGTAACATACAAATATATATATATATAAATAATTATCAAATTAAATAAAATAATGATTTATTATTAAGTTATTAAGAAAAACACAACTTTCCACCTGAAAAGTTGGGGGCAATGACTAAGAGAAGAATTTTTTGGGGGGTTGTATTAAATGAAAGGAGAATTTTGGAGGGCGGGGGAGTAGTAAATGATGGAAGAAAAGAGAGGGGGAAGGTACGGATGGGAGTGGAAAATGGGAGATGGGTGCTGAAAAATTAAATGTGAGGGTATTACATATATATATATATATTTATATCATCATTCGGTTATTTCTTTCAAGCTAGAGCAAGAGAGAGTGGGAGAGAAAGAGAGAGCGAGAGAAGAGAGAAGAGAGAGAGAGAGAGTGGAAGTACATATTGTCTGGAGGATAAGGAAAGATTTGATGATCATATAGGTACACAAATATACTTCTTTTTATCAAATTTTTTAATGAATATTTTCTATATATTTATAGATTTATATTATTAGTATCACTATAATGTTTAGAGAAAATTATACTATTTTTGTATAGAGTAAATATGGAGACTTGATAATGTATGACTGTAGAAATTTAAAGATACATTATTAAGAAATTTCAATCGGTTTATATTTACTCAATGACTATTTTGAGAATTTTAAATTGAGATTTTAGTTGAAAAATTTGTTATTAGAAGATATAGAACATTTTTACCTATTAAATTTAAGTTAAATAATTTATTTGAGTTATTTAACATATTATTGAGGTTTTAATCGGTTTAAATATTAAGTAAGTTAAAGATATATTTTTGAAATAATTTTTGAAAGCTTGAAAAATTGTAAATTGAGAATTTTGTGAAATTAAATAAAGTTACCGTTTGTTTATAATTTAAAAAAATTGTTTGGTTTGAGAAAAATTTTTAAATAAGATTATAATAAAAAATTGAGAATTTTAATATAAACTATTTATATATATTGGGTAATAAAGATATATTTAATTAAGTTATTAAATTTAAATAGTTTTATAAAAATTTTATTGTCAAAATAATATTATATTTACTATAAATAGAAAAATTTGAGAGAGCTAATATATTTATGTAATTTTAGTTTAGAGGATAGTCTTAGAATTTTAGAGTAGTTTTGGAGTAGTTTTGAATTTATATTAATAAATACTTATATGCAATTTTGTAGACTCTTGATAATTTTGGAGTAATCTTTGTGAATATTTGTAAGCTAGAGTAGTAGATAACTTTAAAAATTCTTTCTTGTACATGTGAATTGTGTATGATTATATTATGAATTTACTAATTTTTATGTTACTAAAATATAATATTATGATTTTTCAAATAAATGTTTTGATATGTTACTTGCTTTTGTTAAGATTTATTGCTATTAATTATGATCAGTATTTAAATATATTGATATCCATGGAATTAGCATGAGTTGTTATTAAATAGTACAGAAATTTTAATTATCTTATTTTTAATAATATACTTGAGGACGTATTTATGATGCAACATTATTTGCATCTAACATATGCATTGTTGGGCTAAGGATAGAAAGAGATTGTATGGATATAAATTATCACGTGATATGCCATCCCTCGATGAACAGTGGATGGCACTTGTCAGAGCCCATTCTTCCATGTTTTCCTTTGGTCGGGAATTCTTTGAGCTGCCGGGACATGTGACACCCCCTTATTTTTATTTGTAAAGGAGGGGAGCCATAGTTCGAACTTGAGGTCTATATCTTTGGCCGGATATATCTCTAGTTCGGTGAGTTTGGAATAATTCAATAAAATGGATTAATTCTTCTCGGACTATGTGTTTACCTATGGCTCTGTTAGTGGGTATAAGAGTGGACGGTGATAAAGGGAGGCAGCATATTGCATTATTTTTTTTTTATATAATGAAAAAATGTGTTGGTATATTGTTGAATCAAAATGAAATTGAGTTGAATGTATCAAATCCGTGATTTTTATTATACACAATATAAAAGATTTTTGGTTTATCATATATGGTTTGCTTGTAGATGCTAGAATTTCAGTAATTACTGACCGACGTTGAATCTCACCCCCTATATTAACAATTATCAAGCGAAGGTCTAATAGGAATCAAGAGAGTGGTATCAATAGAGTGAGCCGTGAAGGCTTTTGTGCTCCTCAAGCACATGCTATATTATATTTTTATTTTCCATGGATATAAGACTTTATAGTTTTATTTGGTGGTTGTATGGGTCAAAAAATTTTGGGCTGAAATTAATGACACTTGCTTTGTTGTAGTATGTATGTCAATGAATTTTTTCTATGTGTAGAGATATGATATGATATGATTTGATATGTAAATATTATGTAATTATGATTAGGATTTGATAGGATATGATATTATCATAATGGGCCATTAATGCAGAGGCTCCTCTCACTTGTATATATATGTGTATATTCTGATCAATGAAATACAAGAGAATTATTTTCCATTTTATTCTATTTCCTACATGGTATCAGAGCGTGGGAATTTTCTCTCTAGGTGTTAATTTTCGGTTGCTACAGTACCGCCGCCGCACTGTTCACTCGGCGTCCGTACAGTCCGTACGCCTGCACTGTTCATCGACTTTCCGGCGGCGTCCGTGCGCTCTGCACTGTTCACTCGGCGTCCGTACAGTCCGTACGGTTTATTACTTTCTGGCGTTCTGTTTCGTTTCTGGCGCATCTCCGGCACGCTGTTTGTGCAATTCAGTTCTGTTTGCAGCTCCCTGTGTAGCTGTTGGCCTTTTCACTGCCTTGGTATTCATTAGGTAATCCAGGTATCGTGCTTTGTATTCCTGTGTAACACTCTTTCGCATTCCCTTTGGTTAGTGCACTTCATCTATGGCGGAAATTAAATCTGTCTCGGAGCTTGTCCCAACTATTACTAAAATTACTGATCACAAGTTGACTTGGGTAAATTATTTGGATTGGAGTAAAACCATTCGCCTCTATCTGCGGAGCATTGAGAAGGAAGACCATCTGACTGATGATCCTCCAACAACTGATTCCAAAAAGACCTGGTTGCGGGATGATGCACGGCTATTTTTCCAGATCCGTAATTCCATTGACAGTGAGATTATTCCCTCTATTAATCACTGTGAATTGGTTAAGGAACTAATGGATTATTTAGATTTTTTGTATTCAGGAAAAGGAAATATCTCTCGTGTTTACGAGGTCTGCAAAGCTTTCTATCGTTCTGAAAAACAGGATCGTCCTCTCAAAGCCTACTTTATGGACTTTAAAAGGATGTATGAAGAACTGAATGTGTTAATGCCTCTTACTGCTGATTTGAAGGTTCAGCATAAGCAACGGGAGCAAATGGCTATTATGAGCTTTCTTACTGGTCTCCCACCTGAGTACGACACAGTTCGGTCTCAAATCTTATCCGGATCTGAATTTCTGACCTTCAAGATGTGTTTTCCAGAGTAATGAGAGCTGAGAATCTCTTGCCACCAGCTGCTAGTATTCCTACAAGTGCCTTGCTCAGTAAGGGCACCTATGAGACTCGTAGTCCTATTGATAACCGCGGGGGGCCTACCCGTGGTGGTTCGAAGCAAGGGGGAGCCCCTTCTGACTCCAGTGGGGTAGTGTGTTATTACTGCAAAGAACCGGGGCATACAAAACGCACATGTCGAAAACTTCAGAATAAACAGCAACGGAATAACTCTGCCCACGTGGCTACACAAGCCAGTGACACAGTCACGATTTCTGCTGCTGAGTATGCCCAGTTAAAATCTACTACACCGTCTGTGAGTGCCGCAGCTACAACAGGTAATAATGCTACTGCCCTTGCTTCTTCTTCCTCAAAGTGGATCATAGATTCCGGGGCTACTGATCATATGACAGGTAACAGCCATCTCTTCTCCTCTTATAATGCTTTTGCCAATCCGTCAAGTGTTTCCATCGCTGATGGTTCCCAGTCTCAAGTTCTCGGTTCTGGCACTGTTAATCCCACACCCTCTATCCGTTTGTCATCTGTGCTAAATGTTCCTAAACTTGCTTTTAATCTCCTATCTCCCAGTAAACTCACCCGTCAACTAAACTGTTGGGTCTCACTTTTTCCTTCTCATTGCTTGATACAGGATCTTTTGACGAGGCGGATTATTGGTAGAGGTTATGAATCTGGCGGGCACTATATACTGGATGATCGGGTGTCTCATGCGGTAGCTTGCGCTAGCAGTCATTCTCCCTTTGAAGTTCATTGTCGATTGGGTCATTTGTCTTTATCTTCTCTTAAGAAAGTTTATCCTCAATTTCAGCATTTGTCGTCTTTAGATTGTGAGTCATGTCAGTTTGCCAAGCATCATCGTCTTCCTTTAGTGTCTCGTGTCAATAAACGGGTTTCATCCCCTTTTGAGTTAGTCCATTCTGATGTTTGGGGTCCTTGTCCTGTAGAGTCCAAAGCAGGGTTTAAATACTTTGTTACATTTGTTGATGATTATTCCCGGACAACTTGGTTATATTTAATGAAACATCGTTCTGAATTGTTTTCCCATTTTTGTGCCTTTTGTGCTGAGATTAAAACTCAATTTAATGTTTCTATTCGCACCTTACGAAGTGATAATGCTAAAGAATATCTCTCTGCTTCGTTCCAATCTTACATGCTTCAAAATGGTATACTTCATCAGTCGTCTTGTGTCGATACACCAGCTCAAAATGGTGTTGCAGAAAGAAAAAATCGCCACCTACTTGAGGTGGCCCGTGCACTTTTGTTTCAAATGCAGGTTCCTAAACCATTTTGGGCTGACGCGGTCTCCACTGCCTGCTTCCTTATTAACCGAATGCCTTCCTCTGTTCTTGATGGTAACTCTCCTTTTTCTACCCTCTTTCCTTCTAAGCCTTTGTTCCCTATTGCTCCTAAGATATTTGGGTGTGTCTGTTTTGTGCGGGATGTACGGCCATCTATTTCAAAGTTAGACCCAAAGTCTCTTAAATGTGTCTTCCTTGGATACTCTCGGGTCCAAAAAGGTTATCGTTGTTTCTCACCTACTCTCAATCGTTATTTAGTATCTGCAGATGTCACCTTTCAGGAGTCCACACCATATTTCTCGCATTCTTCCCCACCTGCTCCACCTGCGGAGGAGGATGACCTTCTAATATACTCTGTCACCTCACCATCACTGTCGTCGCAAGCACCCGCTCCCGCACTCGTTCAACCCTTTGATCGTGTGTATACACAACGGTCAACGGAGATTACTACCGCCACGCCAGCTTCTATTCCTCCCTGGTCCGCCTCGCCCTCAGATCCTGAGTTGAGCAACACTGAACCTCGTTCTGACCCTAATCCTGAGACACCTCCTGTTCCAGACCCGGATGCCTCTCTTGATCTACCCATTGCCCTTCGCAAAGGTAAACGTACTTGTGCCCATCCTATTTCGTCCTTTGTTTCATATGACCGCTTGTCTCCTGTGTCCAGTTCCTTTGTTGCCTCCCTAGATACTATCTCTGTGCCCAGAACTATTCGTGAAGCCTTGGCCCACTCAGGTTGGCGTGCTGCAATGGAAGAGGAGATGGCGGCCCTTGATCGAGCTGGTACATGGACCCTGGTCGATTTACCGGCGGGTAAAAAGGCCATTGGATGTAAATGGGTGTTAACTCCGAAAACTAAGGCTGACGGCACACTTGACCGCCTTAAGGCTCGCCTTGTGGCTAAAGGTTATGCACAAACCTATGGCATTGACTATTCCGAAACCTTTTCTCCTGTTGCTAAGCTCTCATCTGTCCGTCTGTTCATCTCTCTGGCTGCTACTTATGATTGGGATCTACATCAATTAGACATTAAAAATGCATTCTTACATGGTGATCTTCATGAAGAGGTCTATATGGAGCAACCACCTGGGTTCGTTGCTCAGGGGGAGCATGGGAAAGTATGTCGCCTTAAGAGGTCCTTGTATGGTTTGAAGCAAAGCCCTCGTGCATGGTTTGACCGGTTCAGTACTGTCGTACAGAAATTTGGCATGAGCCAAAGCAAGTGCGATCATTCTGTATTTTATCAAAGAACAGCGGCTGGCATGATTCTCTTGGTGGTATATGTAGATGACATTGTGATCACAGGCAGTAATGGTTCGGGCATCTCGTCCCTCAAGTCCTTTCTTAATTCCCACTTTCAGACGAAGGATCTGGGCTCTCTGACATACTTTCTAGGTATTGAAGTTATGCGAAGCAAGAAGGGCATATTACTGACACAGCGCAAATATGTTCTTGACCTCCTGAAGGAAACTGGAAAGTTGGGAGCAGCACCGACCAAGTTTCCTATGGTTCACAACCCACTCCTTGACGCTGATGGGAGCATACCACTCGATGATTCTCTTGATGATGAGAAACGGATGCTTGAGGCTCAGAAGAGCAAACCATTTGAGAATCCTGAGAGGTACAGGAGAATGATTGGCAAGTTAAACTATCTCACTGTAACTCGTCCGGATATTACTTATCCAGTCAGTGTACTAAGCCAGTTCATGGCATCCCCGACTGTCAGACAGTGGGAAGCCTTGGAGCACGTGTTACATTATTTGAAGGGATGTCCAGGTCGTGGGATATTATACAAAAATCATGGCCATACAGACATTGAGTGCTTCTGTGATGCAGATCATGGTGGATCAAAGGCCACGAGACGGTCTACTACAGGATACTGTGTCTTTGTGGGCGGGAATCTGGTGTCCTGGAAAAGCAAGAAACAAAATGTGGTGTCCAGATCGAGCGCAGAGGCAGAATACCGAGCTATGGCACAGTCTGTATGTGAGATAATCTGGATATATCAGCTATTAAAGGAAGTTGGCCTCAAAACCACTTTGCCAGCAAAGTTGTGGTGTGACAATAAGGCTGCCCTACATATAGCCTCCAATTCTGTGTTCCATGAACGTACCAAACATATTGAGATTGATTGTCATTTTATCAGAGACAAGCTTAAGGAGAACTTCATCTCCACTGGATATGTGCGTTCTAGTGATCAATTAGGCGACCTTCTCACTAAAGCTCTAAATGGGACTCGTGTTGACTATCTGTGTGACAAGTTGGGCATGCTTAACATTTATGCTCCAACTTGAGGGGGAGTGTAGAGATATGATATGATTTGATATGTAAATATTATGTAATTATGATTAGGATTTGATAGGATATGATATTATCATAATGGGCCATTAATGCAGAGGCTCCTCTCACTTGTATATATATGTGTATATTCTGATCAATGAAATACAAGAGAATTATTTTCCATTTTATTCTATTTCCTACAATATGAAATATTTTATCAGGTATATGGATATAATTATGTGAGGTGTTACAATGTGGTTGGAGATATTTTTAAGAAGAAGAGAATGTTGATCAGGAGGCTTGAGGGGATTGACCAAGCAAGAAGAAATAAAGTTGCAATAGGCCTTTACAAGTTGGAAAAACAGCTGGGGAAGGATTATAATAAATTGGTTGCTCTGGAAGAGCTTATCTGGTACCAAAAATCAAGATGTAAATGGCTCTGATGGGGTGATAGAAACACTTGCTTTTTTCATGTCTCTACTATGATGAGAAGGAAGAAACAAATGGTGGAGGCTCTCAAAGATGGGTAGGGAATTGGGTGCATAATCAGAGCGAGTTAAGGAGCTTGGTAGGGGAGTTCTTTGAAAAATTCTACTCCAAAGATCATCTTATGTAGGAGCAATACAATGAAGTCCGGTCTTTCCCGCCGATGTCATAAAGAGATCTTGATAATCTTCATAGAGAGGTTACAAATGTGGAAATAAAAAATGCGGCCTTTGCAATGGGTGCTCTCAAAGCTCCAGGATTGGATGGTCTACAGGCTCACTTCTTTCAAACACAATGGAATCAGGTGGGTGAGAAATTATGTAATTATATTCAACACCTTTGGAGTAATCTGAATAGAATTAGGGAGATTAATCATACCAATATAGTGCTCATACCCAAAGTAGATCATCCCTAGAATATGAAGGACTTTAGACCTATATCTTTATGTAATGTAGTTTTCAAGATCATTACCAAGATTATAGCAAGTAAAATGAAGGGAGTGATAAACCACTTAATTCAGCCCAAGTAATACAGTTTCATTGCTGGAAGACATAGTTATGTGAGGTGTTACAATGTGGTTGGAGATATTTTTAAGAAGAAGAGAATGTTGATCAGGAGGCTTGAGGGGATTGACCAAGCAAGAAGAAATAAAGTTGCAATAGGCCTTTACAAGTTGGAAAAACAGCTGGGGAAGGATTATAATAAATTGGTTGCTCTGGAAGAGCTTATCTGGTACCAAAAATCAAGATGTAAATGGCTCTGATGGGGTGATAGAAACACTTGCTTTTTTCATGTCTCTACTATGATGAGAAGGAAGAAACAAATGGTGGAGGCTCTCAAAGATGGGTAGGGAATTGGGTGCATAATCAGAGCGAGTTAAGGAGCTTGGTAGGGGAGTTCTTTGAAAAATTCTACTCCAAAGATCATCTTATGTAGGAGCAATACAATGAAGTCCGGTCTTTCCCGCCGATGTCATAAAGAGATCTTGATAATCTTCATAGAGAGGTTACAAATGTGGAAATAAAAAATGCGGCCTTTGCAATGGGTGCTCTCAAAGCTCCAGGATTGGATGGTCTACAGGCTCACTTCTTTCAAACACAATGGAATCAGGTGGGTGAGAAATTATGTAATTATATTCAACACCTTTGGAGTAATCTGAATAGAATTAGGGAGATTAATCATACCAATATAGTGCTCATACCCAAAGTAGATCATCCCTAGAATATGAAGGACTTTAGACCTATATCTTTATGTAATGTAGTTTTCAAGATCATTACCAAGATTATAGCAAGTAAAATGAAGGGAGTGATAAACCACTTAATTCAGCCCAAGTAATACAGTTTCATTGCTGGAAGACATAGTTGTGATAATGTGATTATTGCCCAGAAAGCAATCCATATAATGAGAATTCGAAGAGCAAGAAAGGAGTTTGTAGCAATAAAGGTTGATATGAAAAAAGCTTATGATAGATTAAACTAGGGTTTTCTTTGAAATCCTCTTGACAGTATTGGACTCAATCGGGACTTGGTCAATTTGATCATGACATGTGCCTCTACAACTTCCATGCAAGTTCTATGGAATGGGAAGGCATCTCATACTTTTCAACCAACAAGAGGAGTTAGACAGGGAGATTCATTAAGTCCATATCACTTTGTTCTTGTATGGAAAGGTTAGGTCAAATGATTAAACATGAATTGGAGGAAGGTAGGTGGAAAGGATTGAAGATGGGTATGCATGGACCGACCATCACTCACCTCTTCTTTACAGATGATCTCTTGCTTTTTGGAGAAGTGACGAGTGAGCAAACTGAAGTCATGAGAGAAATAATGATAAAATTTTGTGCAATGTCGGGACATAAAATTAGCCTAGAGAAACCTAAAGTTTTTTCTCTAGATCAATAGGCTTTAACCAATCAATGCAACTAAGTCAGATGTTGGGAATAAGTATAACAGCTGATATGGGAAAATAATCTCTGGGTGCCTCTCTTACATAAAAGAGTTACCAGAGCCACTTATTTTCCCATCATTCAGAAAGTGCACAAGAGACTTGCTTCTTGGAAGGGAAAGTTTCTCAACATGGCAGGAAGAACTGCTCTGATTAAATCTGTGATATTAGCAATTCCAATCTATCAAATGCAACTTCTCTTCTTTCAAAAGGTGTCTTGAGAGAAGTTGACATATTAAATCAAAGGTTTTTCTAGAATCAAGATCAACAAGGTTGGAAAATGCACCTCATTGCTTGGGATTGCATTAACCAAGAGAAAAATAATGGGGGCATTGGCATTAAGGATTTGCAATGTCAAAACATTGCTTTCATTATGAAATTGTGCTGGGGAATTCTCACTAATCCTAATGCTCTCTGGGTCAGATGCTTGAGGAGTAAATACAATTGTGGTAACAAGACATATCCTTTTGTGCTAAGAAAGAAGTGCTGCTTTGAAGTTTGGAGAGGGATTACTAAAGTCTGGGATATATTTTACAAAGGAGTGGAAAGACAAATTTGGAACCTACTTATCTTTTGTGGGACCTCTAGACCCTATTGGATGAGCCATTGATTCACTATGTGGAGAAAAGTCTTCATCAAATAAACCCTCATGAAAGGGTTAGTGCTTTCATCTTGCTGAATGGCCATTGGGATGCGCAAAGTTGGAAAAGATTTTTCCAAACTGGGTAATTGATATTATTACTAAAGTTAAATGTCCTATTGCTAATGGTGAAGATCAATTTTGTTGGAGAAATTCAAACGATGGTACTCTTAGTGTGAAAGTAGCATATAAAATTATGTTTAATAGTCAATGCCAAGACAACAAAGTCAGGTGGGCCATAGTATGGAAATTACTAGTGCCAGAAAAGATTAACTTTTTCCTATGACAAGCTGCCCATGGGAGACTTCCCACAAACTCAAATAGAGCATTGAGAGGCCTAAACACAACTAGTGAATGCCCTTTTGAGTGTTTGAGAGAAGAAAATACTTCACATATTTTAAGAGATTATGAGGTAGCGAGAGGTGTCTACACCAAATTGGTAAATCCTAATCACCTGTTTAGATTTTTCTACTTTGATTTGTAGGTTTGGCTTAAGGAGAATTTATCAGAGAATTTAGGTCTACTGTGATATAATCATTGGCCATGGTCAAAGCTGTTCGCTACAATTTGCTAGGCTCTATGGAAGAATAGATGCAGAAGAATTATGGAAGGAAAATCCTCTCAACCACCACAGATCATTCATGCAAGCTTATTTCAAAAGATGGAAGATATCTCAAATGGAAAAATACAACACAAGCTCTTTGGTGCTATCACACAATTGAAAGAGAGATGGGAACCACCTCTAGAGAACATTGTCTGCTTGGATATAGATGGATTGGTCAATAAACTCTACCTTGCAGCCAGGGGGGAATTATCTAAAATTCAAGAGGGGAATGGCTCCTGGGATTTTAGAGAAAGCTAGGAATGTTACCGCCTACCTCGCAAACTGATGGCAATGTTGACAGGGCTTAAATGGTGTAAATCCCAAGGTTATACCAGTGTAGTCCCACATACCGACTCTTTGGAACTTTTCCATTTGATAATGTTTGATGGTGGAGTTAATCATCCACATTGGGCAGAGATTAATGAGGTTAGAGAGTTGCTATATTCTAATTGGGACATACCATTCACATATGTCTATTGTTCAGCTATACAATGCGTAGATTTTTTGGCAAGAAGGGCGCATCATGTCCAAGAGGAAATGGTGGTGCTGTCACAACCACCTGCTGACTGCTTGGCTCGTTTACAAGTTGATATGGAGTAGTTTTTTTTTTAGTTTCTTGTATTTTGATCTCTCAAGCTTAGCTTGCCTTCTTTTTTTTTAAAAAAAAAACCCCCTTGTTGCCAATGTAATTTATAAAATTTTAGGAGTAATGAATAGTATTTTTAATAAAAAAATAATCCCTAATTGATGAATAAAAAGACTTGGCCCACCTTTTTTTTCTTCGCCAAATACATGACTATATTCTCATTAAAGAAAATAATCATTAAAAGTAGCTTCTGGCCAAAAAAAAAACAAGAAGTAGCAATATTTGCGAATCCAAAACCAAACAAAAGCAAAAAGGGAAAAAACATTGTTAGCCAAAAATCAGAATAAAAAACACAAAAGAATGAAAGACAACTCTGTCACTAACCAGTTAGCTAAAGTAGCTCACACCTTACAGGAAAATTTTTGTATCTTTGATCAGCCACCACTTTTTATACAACAGGGGGTCGCTAATGAGAGATTTTAGATAGGCTTTTTTGCTTTTTTCTTTTTTGGGTCTTTTGACCCCATAGTTGTCTTTTTATGATGTTTTTTTTTATAGTATCCGGTTTCAATTCCAAAAAAAAAAAGACTAAAGAAACAAAGCGCAAAAGAAACCAAAGCACCCGAACTGGACTTCATCATCTGCCAAGTTTAGCATTAAAGAGGAAGGGGGTTATGATAACATCCAATATCTTTTGAGTACTTTTCTATGAAAATTATCATGACTTTGCCCACCTTAAAGTAGAAGAGTTTAAAAAATAATGAGCATTAATTGAGGGCAAAAAGCGGAAACATGAAAAAAATTTTAAAACATAAATTAGTTAGAATTCTCTTGATGCTTGGGGATAATATAATTTTGTCTTATGAAAAAAAAAATTATGGAGAGAACGGTTTTTTTTTTTTTTAACAATTAAACCCTAATCCCGATTTGATTGAAGCTCGTAGACCCCATCTGGGCCTATTCCATTCACCATCAATCCTCACTCTGGGCTCCCTCTTGGACTTGGGCCATCCCATATGGGCCCAAGAGCTCTTGGTCTTAGCTGCACAATCTTCAGTAAGTGAATCAAAAGGAGGCGTCACATCCAATATTGATATTGATCTGGTGAAAATAAAAAGGAGGTATCGATATTGTTCAATAATACCAAAGTCAAGTTATTAATAAATTCTTTTTTTACCAACTCAAGTCATTAATAATTTAATATTATTAATAATTGTACTCTTCGTTTTTAATCAATAAAATTGATCCTTTTACTGGCTTTTAAATAACTTAGCATTTCAAGTTATTACCAAGTTAAACATAAAAATATGAATATAATATTACTCCTCTGGTCTTATTTATAGGATAGAGAGAGAATGTATTTTTTGTTCCTATTTATAGGATATTGAGAGAAATTTTTTATATCAATGTATACTTTTACCCCTCATTTATTATTGTATTAATTTTATTTATATGAGGTATAATATATATATATATTAAATAGGGATAAAGTTGAAAATTCATTAAATTTTAAATAAAAATTAATAAAGTTTAAAGTTTTTCTTGGTCTATATGAAACATACTGGAAATGTTTTATAAATAGGACCAGAGGAGTACTTTATATTCAAAATAACATTTAATATCAATGACATCTAGAAATCACCAAAGCAACTAACGCTTGTACAATCAAAATGCTAATTAATTTTAAAGATACTTTGATAATTCCTGCAACAGGAGTACTTTGAAAAGAGTTTTTTAATGCATTGTCTTACTTCATATATTAATTTGTTAATATCCCACTACCTTGAATTATGTATTTTTTTAATACCCCACTACCTTTATTTGTTAGTAAAGGCAACGAAAAGAAGATGGCACTGCCCGGCCCCAAAAGCAAATTTAATTTAAGTGTTTTCCAAATGGGACCGAAGTTTGTTAGAGTAAAATATTCTAACTTTTCTTTTGTATTTTATTTTAGTTATATGAACTTTTTTTATTTTGAAAACATACACTTAAGTTTAAATAATTAATTTTGTTAAGAATATGTTAAAAAGATATTTTTTAAATTAAAATTATGTTAAAATAATTTTTGTTTACTAATTTACCATTTATGATACTAAATCCCAAATTTTTGGTTAAAATTATTTTGAAGAATTTAAAATTTTTTCTTTACCTTAATTTATTTTAATTTTTACAAACTGTTGTTTGTTTAATGTTTTTATCATATTAGGCCAGAAAATTAAGTAATTTAGTTAATAAACATAAAAAATTGAATAGAAATTTGATTAATTCTTTAAATAAATATATAATCAATCAAATTAAATAAGTTATAAATGTTTGCAAACAAATTTTTAATCAGAAGGATAGACATTAATCTCTTAGGTTATAGACAGGCTTGACCCGTGGCCTAATCTACATGAAAGATTTCATGTCGATAGGGCAGGCATTAATGGCTTAATGTTGAACCCACAACTTCTCACATTTATATGAGAGCTTTTTATATTATTAGGTTACAAGGACATTAGCTGGGAGAATTTGAAATAATGGTGCAATCACAAATATCAAATCTTGAAGAAAAATAGGGTAAAATTTTATAAATAAGAAAGACATGATAAATTTTCAGGCACAGAAAGTACAATTATTCTACAAAATCAGTATTTATGGAGTATTGATTCCTGATTTAGATTATTCACACCAATAAAATTTTTAATGGGAGGGTTTTTCCTAGTTTTCCTTTTTTATCATAAAGATCAAAATATATTTTTCTCCCTTTCTCATGCCCTTACTATTAATTAATTAAAAGCATCGGATTGAAGGCATGTTTCTCACATCGATTGATTTAGGTTATGCTCTTTTGATTCTATATATAAGATACAAATAACTCAAGAGTTAAAATTAATTAAAAGTTAAATGTGTAAGTATACATTATTTTTCAAGAGAAAGTAAGTAATAACAATAATAAAAATTGTGTGTGTATCATGACAGGGTCAGGGAGCACTGAATCGCTTTTTCGTCTTCATTCTTTATTTTATTGTTGCCACGTGGTTTATGTCGCTCCATCCAATGTTACTCACGTTATTCCAATTTTTTAATTCAGCGCTTCACCTGTTTTTGAAGTCTCGCTTAATTAAATTTATTCCTTTAACGATAAATAAAGATTTGTGGTGTGTTATGTTGGGGAGAAACAAATATGTAGCTTGATAGAACTTGACAACAGTGTACGTAGTAGATAATTTTAGGTTGGTAAAATAGATAAAATATCATAATTTATTTGGGTAAGACACGCTTTCAAGGTTAAAAAGCTATAGACTTCGTAAATATGAGGTTGAGAATTTGATCCCGCTTATAATATCACATTGTTAATATTTTTTCTTAAAAAATAAAAAACTATGAGGAATGTTGTGGACTTTTACAAAGTTTGGTTGTGCGTTGTGCTTGAAAAAGCCTCTCTCTTCGTTCAGGAAGAATCTGGACACACTTTGAGAGTCATTTGGTATGAAAAAAATGAAAGAAAGGGAAAGAGAGAAAAATTTTAATGAGCTCAATTTAAAAAATTTAAAAAGTGGGGTTTAAAATATTTAATTAATTTTTATTATTTTTTTATATTATTATTCTCTTTGTTAAAATTTTAGAACCTTACTTTTCTAATTTTTTAAGTGAAACTAAGGGGTGTTCGGAAGCACCTAAAAGTGCTTCTCTGTAAAACGAGACAAATTTCTTTATATATTTACTTAGTATACTGTAAAAGTACTTTTAAAATGTGGTTTAGTTTCTATCCAAACACCTTTAAAATTTTTCCTCTCCTCCTTTCTTCTCCATTTTCTTCGCACCAAGTACCTTAAAAAATAGTGGTTCTCATAAGCAACATGGATGCTTTGACAACCATCAGTATCATGATGGGAAGAAAGCAAAGAAAGACAAAGGAGAGAAAATGTAAGGAGGGGAAACGTAAATAAGTTGGAATATTAATAACTTTGCATAAAAAGTTGGAAAGTTAATTAACTTTCTTATCTTTTGTTTTGGTGCCAAAATTAACTCTCATCTTATCTTTTCTTTTGGTGAAACAACCACTCTTATCTATAATTTCTTAGGATTTGTATTTCTTAAATGTGTGTTAATTCTAAATAAAGGTAAACTTAAAAATTACTAATTTCTTTTTTAGATTAGAGTAATAATTTAAATATATTTTCTTACTTTTTTTTTTTTGCCCTCAATATCTTTCTTGCTTACGATGAAGTAGTTAGTGTCATTGAAGGAATATGAAAATATTTTTATAATTGTTATGAATATGTGAAAGTTAGAGAGTAGAAAGAGAATAACAAGACAAAAGGTAAGAAAGAAAATAAGGAGTACTTCTTATATAGGAAGACAACTAGATGAGAAAGTTAGAGAGTAGAAAGAGAATAGCAAGATAAGAATTGGGAGAGAAAATAAACAATATTTCTCATACACTTATACGGGTTATTATATACAAATACCTTATATATAGCTTCTATTTATAGGCTTCCAACTATTAAAGTATAATTCAAGGGTTGCGAAGAAACGAAGAAGGAAATAATGACAATAAACATTAAAAACTCCTCTTAATTCATTCATTGAGGAGTTATGAGTTAAAGACATTCAAAGATCAAGAATCCTATAAAGGATCCTGAGAGTTGGGAGTTGTAGACATCCATGTATACAATATTTTAACACTCCTTCTTATATATTCATAACAAATAGTGTTTCATTTAAACCTTACTAGAAAAAACCCATTGAAATAAAAACATAATGAAAGAAAAAGAGTACACACATATACATTAAAGCTGTCTCGTTAAAAAAAACCTTGCAAGGAAAATCCTGTGGGGAAAACATTGGCTAGGGAAAAGAGCAACATAATCTTTACTCTCCTTGATGACAATATCACTTTTACTCCCCTTGTCAACAGCATCACTCTTTATCATTTTGTCACAATAGAATATACTAATGTCTCAAGCGGTCCAATGCTCTTTCAAGCATATATATCTTTCTTTTAGCTAAACCATGGATGGTAAATTGTCATCAAATCACATACTGAAATGTATTCCTCTAGCATATCGTCTAAATATGTGAAATTATCAATATATTCTTCATTTGCACTGAAGAAATTGCAAGAAAGGTGATTCTTTAAAAACACCATAATATATCTTGTATCGACATGATTAGTTTAATTTGAACAAAAAAAAAAATCATATAATAGTTTCGTAAGACTTTCATATCTAATCTCAATTTCATTATTCATATGCATATCCGCAGAAACTTAACCGTACCAACAAAATTATAACACATAATATTGACAAGATATGTAAATATTATTATAGAATAACTATATGGGATTTCTAGTCTATTCATTTCAATAAATTTTGCCGACAAAATCATCATAACAAAAATTAATCATTTTGTAGTCATTGATGCATGCAATAACTTGATCTACGTCTGAGTGAAATATGTATACTCAGATTATCTTAATCAACATAACATTTTAAGTATTAAATGATTTTCTTATATATATGCTTCTAACATTTAAATCCTTTAAGAATTCTAAGGTAAACTTTATTATTTATTGAACAAAATCAATATTCATTATTTAAATTAAGTGTTCAATAAAATTTCCACCAGCCACACACAGTAATCACATAATGAAACCATTAGCCACCTTCCCTTAGGATATATATATATAAACTAAACACAATAAAACCTTGAATAAATTACATGATAAATTATTAAGACTTTTCAATGGATGCACAACGATGTACTGAGCGCATAAAGAAAAATAGAAAGCTAGACGAAAAATGTTAACGTATTACAATAATCTGGGCACCATAAATTATGAAATAAATTAAACCTCCTCAGTAGAATACATGATAATGAATACTATGATATTATAGCTTTCTTTCAAATTATCCCACTATTTTGGCATTCGTAATTGGACTTATAATATATATATATATATATATATATATAGTCTACATATTTACAAAACTATTTTGTCCAATAAATCGAAAATCAACACCAATTATTCATAATTAAATAAAGGGTTAATCCCTCCCAGTTCAAATGTGATACCCATATAATTTTATTATTTTCCCAAGTATAACAAGTCTGCAACATGTATGTGTGTACTATCATATACTTTTCATATATTTAATGGACAAATAAATTGATATAATATATTACAATCACAATATGATCAATGAATGCCTTTAAATTTGCTATATTTGGTTTAACACCTTACAATATCAGAATATCAAATACTAATAATAAATTCTCTCACAAATAAATCACAATAATATTAAAGACTAATAAAAAATTAAACACCCATATCCTTCTAGATATAGCCTTCTGGATTTATGATTATATCTCTCAAATTTAATTACTTAGGGCATCTTTCTTCACAAGTCAATTACTTGGGCATCATAACTCGCTAATACTTTCACAATATCTCATTGTTTTCCTCATTTCATAATCAATTTGAACATTTACTTTCAATGGATGGTTTTAATATTTGTCCATATGATTCTGGTCATATTAAACATTTGCTCATAATTTTTTGACTATAGATGTATCACTATCTCCTCAATTATGATTAATAGTCAAACTAGAGATTATTGCCTTCAATTTTTAATCTACTGATATAACGTAGTCATGTTCTTTATCACTCTTATAGACATGTTCTTTACTTTCAATAGCACAAATCAATTTTCCAAACATTAGTCTTTAGGACTATAGCAAAAAAATTTAAATAAAGCTCTTTTATGCCATTGATGTTTGAAACATTGGCTTTTAGGACTTTGGTATTTGTCACCATGTAACTTTCAAGGTTTTGATATTGTCATCATTAGATCATCAAAGTACCATAGTT